>NW_012299066.1:0-3845 GCF_000151885.1 Dipodomys ordii | reverse complement strand
GAGAAGAGGAGAAGCATAAGGAGAAGCAGTAGAAGCAGAAGAAGCAGAAGCAGGAGAAGCAGAAGAAAAAGAATAAGCATAAGAAGCAGAATCAGAGGGAGTAGGAGAAGACGGAGAAAGAGCAGCAAAAGGAGAAGCAGAAGGAGAAGAAGTTGCAGAAGGAGAAGCAGGAGAAGCAGAAGAAACAGAAGCAGAAGGAGAAGCAGAAGTAGGAGAAGGAGAAGGAAAAGGAGAAGGAAGGGCAGCAGAAGCAATAGGAGAAGCAGAAGGAGAAGCAGAACAGAATGAGAAGCAGAAAGAGAAGCAGTAGAAGCAGAAGAAGCAGGAAAAGCAGAAGCTGACGAAAGAGAAGAAGATGAAGAAGAAGAAGAAGACGACGAAGAAGAAGAAAAAGAAGCAGCATAAGGAGAAGCGTAAGGAGAAGCAGTAGAAACAGAAGAAGCAGAATCAGGAGAAGCAGAAGCGGAAGAAAAAGAATAAGCATAAGAAGCAGAAGAAGAAGCAGAGGGAGAAGCAGAAGAAGGAAAAAGAGCAGCAGAAGGAGAAGCAGAAACATAAAGAGAAGCAGAAACAGAAGGAGAACAAGAAGGAGAAGCAGGAGAATCAGAAGAAGCAGAAGTAGAAGCAGAAAGAGGAGAAGAAGGAGAAGCAGAAGTAGAATCAGAAGAAACAGAAGAAGAAGAAGCAGAAGAAATAGAAGCAAAAGAAACAGAAGAAGGAGAAGAGCAGAAGCAGAAGCAGAAGGAGAAGCAGAAGCAGAAGGAGAAGCAGAAAGAGAAGCAGGAGAAGCAGAAGCAGAAGAAACAGGAGAAGCCGAAGAAGCAGAAGCAGAATCTGAAGCAGAAGGAGAAACAGAAGAAGCACAATCTAAAGCAGAAGCAGAAGAAACAGAAATAGTAGAATAAGCAGAAGTAGAAGCACCAGGACAAGCAGAAGAACAAGAAGGAGAAGGCGAAAGAGAAGGATTAGGAGTAGGAGAAGCAAAAGGATAAGCAGAAGCAGAAAGAGACGCAGAAGGAGAAGCAGCACGAGAAGTAGGAGAAGCAAGAGAAGCAGAAGAAACAGAAGCAGAAGAAACATATGACGCAGAAGCAGAATGAGAAGCAGAAGGAGAAATTGAAGCAGAAGGAGAAGCAGAAGGAGAAGCAGAAGAAAGAGAAGGAGAAGAAGAAAGAGAAGCAGAAAGAGAAGCACAACGAGAAGCACAACGAGAAGCAGGAGAAGCAGAAGCAGGAGAAGCAGAAGCAGAATAAACATAAGAAGGAGAAGAAGCAGAAGCAGAAGGAGAAGCAGAAACAGAAGGAAAATCAGAAATATAATCATGAGCAGCATAAGAAGCAGCATCAGGATAAGCATAAGCAGAAGAATCCGAAGAAGCAGAAGCAGAACCTGAAGCATATGGAGATACAGGAGAAGCAGAAGAAACAGAATCTGGAGAAGCAGAAGGAGAAGCAGAAGCAGAAAGAGAAGCAAAATCAGAAGGAGAAGCAGAAGGAGCAGCAGAAGGAGAAAGAGAAGCAGAAACAGAAGGAGAACATGAAGGAGAAGCAGGAGAATCAGAAGAAGCAGAAAGAGAAGGAGAAGAAGGAGAAGCAGAAGTAGAATCAGAAGAAACAGAAAGAGAAGGAGAAGAAGGAGAAGCAGAAGAAGAAGAAACAGAAGCGAAAGAAACAGAAGAAGGAGAAGAGCAGAAGCAGAAGCAGAAGGAGAAGCAGAAGCAGAAGGAGAAGCAGAAAGAGAAGCAGGAGAACCAGAAGAAGCAGGAGAAGCAGAAGCAGAAGAAACAGGAGAAGCCGAAGAAGCAGAAGCAGAATCTGAAGCAGAAGGAGAAACAGAAGAAGCACAATCTGAAGTAGAAGCAGAAGAAACAGAAATAGTAGAATAAGCAGAAGCAGAAGCACCAGGACAAGCAGAAGAACAAGAAGGAGAAGGCGAAAGAGAAGGATTAGGAGTAGGAGAAGCAAAAGGATAAGCTGAAGCAGAAAGAGACGCAGAAGGAAAAGCAGCAGGAGAAGTAGGAGAAGCAGGAGAAGCAGAAGCAAGAGAAGCAGAAGAAACAGAAGACGCAGAAGCAGAATGAGAAGCAGAAGGAGAAATTGAAGCAGAAGGAGAAGCAGAAGGAGACGCAGAAGAAGGAGAAGTAGAAGCAGAAAGAGAAGCAGAACGTGAAGCAGGAGGAGCAGAAGAAGGAGAAGCAGAAACAGAAGAAACAGAAGAAGGAGAAGAAGCAGAAGCAGAAGGAGAAGCAGAAACAGAAGGAAAAGCAGAAAGACAAGCATGAGTAGCAGAAGAAGCAGCAGCAGGAGAAGCAGAAGCAGAAGAAGCCCAAGAAGCAGAAGCAGAACCTGAATCAGAAGGAGAAGCAGAAGTAGCGGAATCTGGAGAAGCAGAAGGAGAAGCAGAAGCAGAAAGAGAAGCAAAAGAGAAGCAAAAGCAGAAGGAGAAGCAGAAGGAGAAGCAGAAGGAACAGAAAAATCAGAGGTAGTAGCAGAAGTAGCAGAAGATGCAGAAGCAGAAAGAGAAGCAGAAGGAAAAGCAGAAGAACGAGAAGGTGAGGGAGAAGGAGAAACAGAAGGAGAAGCAGAAAGAGAAGCAGAAGAAGGAGCAGGAGAAGGAAAAGCAGCAGGAGAAGCAGAAAGAGCAGCAGAAGGATGAGCAGGAGATGCAGAAACAGGAGAAGCATAAGCAGAACAAACAGGAGACGGACAAGAAGCAGAAGCAGAAGAAGAAGCAGAAACAGAAGGAGAAACAGAAATAGAAGGAGGGGAAGCAGAAGAAGCAGAAGCAGGAGAAGCAGAAGCATAAGAATCCGAAGAAGCAGAAGGAGAACCTCAGGCAGAAGGAGAAGCAGGAGAAGCAGAAGAAGCAGAATCTGGAGAAGCAGAAGGAGTAGCAGAAGGAGAAGCAGAAGCAGAAAGAGAATCAAAATCAGAAGGAGAAGCAGAAGAAACAGAAGAAGTAGAAGCAGTAGCAGTTGTAGCAGAAGCAGAACGAGAAGCAGAAGGAAAAGCAGAAGAACAAGAAGGAGAAGGAGAAACAGAAGAAGAAGCAGAAGGAGAAGCAGAAAGAGAAGCAGGTAAAGCAGATGAAGAAGAAGCACAAGGAGAATCAGAAGGAGAAGCAGAGGAAGGAGAAGGAGAAGCAGAAGAAGATCCAGAAGGAGAAGCAGAAGAAGCAGAAGCAGAAGGAGAAGAAGGAAAACAGAAGAAGCAGAAGCAAAAGGAGAAGCAAAAGAAGGAGAAGGAGAAGCAGAAGAAGAAGAAGGAGCATAAGGACAAGCACAAGCAGAAGGAGATGCAGAAGGAGATGCAGGAGACACAGAAGAATCAGAAGCTGAAGGAGAAGCAGAAGTAGGAGAAGGAGAAGGAGGAGAAGCAGAAGCAGAAGGAGAAGCAGAAGCGGAATGAGAAGCAGAAAGAGAAGCAGGAGAAGCACAAGAAGCAGAAGCAGGAGAAGCCGAAAGAGAAGAAGCAGAAGAAGCAGAAACAGAAGCAGAAGTAGAAGCAGAAGCAGAAGGAGAAGCAGCAGAAGAAGTAGAACCAGAAATTCAGGCAGGAGAAACAGAAGAAGCAGAGCAGAAGCAGAAGGAGAAGCAAAAAGAGAAGCAGAAGAAGAAGTAGAAGAACCAGCAGAAGGAGAAGCAGCAGAAGAAGCAGAAATACAAGCAGGAGAAGCAGAAGCAGAAAGAGAAGTAGAAGCAGAAGATGCAGAAGCAGAAGAAGAAGCAGTAGAAGCACAAGAAGCCGAAGCAGGAGAAGCAGACTCAGAAGGAAAAAGAAGAAGCATAAGAAGCAGAAGCAGAGTGAGAAACAGAAGAACGAGAAGGAGCAGCCGAATGTGAAGCA
>NW_012299065.1:0-3845 GCF_000151885.1 Dipodomys ordii | reverse complement strand
CACTGTGTCCCTCTGTGTCTCGCTGTGTCCTGCTGTGTCCTCGCTGTTTCCCACGCTGTGTTCTGCTGTGTCATCGCTGTGTTCCCCGCTGTGTCCCGTTGTGTCCCCAGCTGTGTACCCCACTGTGTCCCGCTGTGTCCCCGCTGTATCGACGCTGTGTCCCGCTGGGTCCCGCTGTGTCCTCCCTGTGTTCCCAACTGTGTCCCGCTATGTACCCCTCTGTGTCCCTCGCGGTGACCCGCAGTGTCCCGCTGTGTACTGCTGTGTCCCCCGCTGTGTCCCGCTGTGTCCCAATGTGTCCACGCTGTGTCCCGCGCTGGGTCCCGCTGGGTCCCCCCTGTTTCCCCCGCTGTGTCCCGCTGTGTCCGGCTGTGTCCCCCGCTGTGTCCCCCGCTGTGTCCCGCTCTGTACCCCGCTGTGTCTCAAGCTTTGTCCCCGCTGTGTCCCACTGTGTCCCGCTGTGTCCTGCTGTGCCCCCACTGTGTCCCGTTGTGTTCACAACTGTGTACCACGCTGTGTAACACTGTGTCCCCGCTGTATCGACGCTGTGTACCGCTGGGTCCCGCTGTGTCCTCGCTGTGTTCCCTGCTGGGTCCCGCTGGGTCCCCCCTGTGTGCCCCGCTGTGTCCCACTGTGTCCCGCTGTGTCCCCCGCTGTGTTCCCCGCTGTGTCCCTATGTGTCCCACGCTTTGTCCCCCTTTGTCCCCGCAGTTTCCCCGCTGTGTGCCCGCTGTGTCCCGCTGTGTACCCCGCTGTGTCCAGCTGTGTCACCGCTGTGTCTCGCTGTGGCCACTCTCTGTGTCCACTGTCCCCCGTTGTGTGCCCCGCTGTGGTCCGCTGTGGCCCGCTGTGTCCCCCGCTTTGCCCTGCTGTGTCCCGCAGTGTCGCCGCTGTGTCCCGCTGTGTAACACTGTGTCCCATGATGTCCCACTTTGTCCCACAATGTGTCCCCCGCTGAGTACCCTCTGTGTCGCTGCTGTGTCCCACTGTGTCCTCGCTGTGTCCCCCGCTGTGTCCCGCTGTGTCCTCCCTGTGTCCCGCGCTGTGTCCCGCTGTGTCCTCGCTGTGTTCCCCGCCGTGTCCAGCTGTTTCCCCCACTGTGTCCCGCTGCGTCCCCCCTGTGTCCCGCTGTGTCCTGCTTTGTCCCCCACTGTGTCCCGCAGTGACCACGTTGTGTCCCGCTGTGTCCCACTGTGTCCCGTGGTGTCCCGCTTTGTCCCCGGCTGTGCCCCCGGCTGAGTCTTGCTGTGTTCCCACTGTGTCCTCTCTGTGTCCCCCGCTGTGTCCTGCTCTGTTCCCCACTCTGTCTCCCGTTTTGTCCCCGCTGTGCCCCGCTGTGTCCCGCTGTGTCCCGCTGTGTCCCCCACTATGTCCCGTTGTGTCAACAGCTGTGAACCCCGCTGTGAACCCGCTGTGTCTCTGCTGTATCGATGCTGTGTCCCGTTGGGTCCTGCTGTGTATATCTCTGTGTTCCCCACTGTGTCATGCTGAGTCCCCCGCTGTGTCTCTCGCTGTGTCTCCCGCTGTGTCCCGCTGTGTCCCGCTGTGTCCCCCGCTGTGTCCTTGCTGTGTTCCCGCTGAGTCCCTCTTTGTCCCGCAGTGTCCCCCGCTGAGTCCCATTGTGTCACCGCTGTGTCCCGCTGTGTCCCTGCTCTATAGACGTTCGTTCCCGCTGGGTCCCGCTGTGTCCTCTCTTTGTTCCCCGCTGTGTCCCGCTGTGTCCCCCGCTGTGTCTCTCGCTGTGTCCCGCTGTGTCCCCGGCTGTGTCCGGCTGTGTCCCGCTGTGTCCCCCGCTGTGTCCTTGCTGTGTCCCCGCTGTGTCCCACTGTGTCCCGCAGTGTCCCCAGCTGTGTCCCGCTTGTCACCGCTGTGTCCCGCTTTGTCCTCACTGTGTCCCCCGCTGTGTCCCGCTTTGTCCCTGCTGTGTACCCCGCTGTGTCCCTCTGTGTCCCCCGCTGTGTCCCGCTGTGTCCCCTGCTGTGTCCCCACTGTGTCACGCTGTGTTTCGCTGTGTCCGGCTGTGTCCTTGCTCTGTCTCCCTCAGTGTCCAGCTGTGTCCTCCCTGTGTCCCCCGCTGTGTCCCGCTGAGTCCCCTGTTGTGTCCCGCTGTGTCCTGCTGTGTCACGCTCTGTCCCCTCTGTGTCCCTCTGTGTCCAGCTCTGTCCCCGTTGTGTGTCCGCTGTGCCCCGCTGTGTACCCTTGTGTGTCCAGCTGTATTCCCTCTGTGTCCCGCTGTGTCCCTTCTCTTTCCCCCGCTGTCCACCGCTGTGTCCCCCGGCTGTGTCCCGCAGTGTCCCCGCTGTGTCCCGCTGTGTACTGCTGTGTCCCCCGCTGAGTCCCGCTGTGTCCCGCTGTGTCCCAATGTGTCCTCGCTCTGTCCCCCGCTGTGTCCCGTTGTGTCCTCCCTGTGCCCCCGCTGTGTCCTGCTGTGTCCCCCGCTGTGTCCCCCGCTATGTCCCGCTGTGTCCCCCACTGTGTCCCACTGTGTCCTTGCTGTGTCCCATGCTGTGTGCCGCTGTGTCCTTGCTGTGTCCCCCGCTGTGTCCCGCTGTGTCCTGCTGTGTCACGCTGTTTCCCCACTGCGTCCCCGCTGTGTCCCTCTGTGTACCCCGCTGTGACCAGCTTTGTCCCCGCTGTGTCTCACTGTGTCCCACGCTCTGTCCCCCACTGTGTCCCGCTCTGTCCCCCTCTGTGTCCCGCTGTGTCCCCCGCTGTGTCCCACTGTGTCCACGCAGTATCACTGCTGTTTCCTGCTGTGTCCCGCTGTGTTCCGTGGTGTCCCTCTTTGTCTCCCGCTGTGTCCCCCGCTGAGACCCCGCTGTGTCAACGCTGTGTCCTGCTGTGTCCTCGCTGTGTCCCCCGCTGTCTCCAGCTCTGTCCCCCGCTGTGTATCACGCTTTTTCCCCGCTGTGTCCCACTGTGGCCCGCTGTGTCCCGCTGTGCCCCCACTGTGTCCCTTTGTGTCCACAGCTGTGTACCACGCTGTGTAATGCTGTGTGCCCGCTGTATCGACACTGTGTCCCGCTGTGTCCCCCGCTGTGTCCTCGCTGTGTTTCCCGCTGTGTCCCGCTGTGTCCCCCGCTGTGTCCCCCTGTGTCCCCCGCTGTGTCTCCCGTTGGGTCCCGCTGTGTCCCCCGCTATGTCCCGCTGTGTACCGCTGTGTCCCCCGATGTGTCCTGTTGTGTCCCCAGCTGTGTACCCCGTTGTGTCCCGCTGTATCGACGCTGTGTCCCACGGGGTCCCGCTGTTTCCTTCCTGTGTTGCCCGTGGGGTCTCGCTGTGTCCCCGCTGTATCGACGCTGTGTCCCCGCTGTGTCCCGCTGTGTCCCGCTCTGTCCTCGCTGTGTCCCCTGCTGTGTCCCGTTGTGTCCCCAGCTGTGTCCCCTGCTATGTCCCGCTGTGTCTACTGCTGTGTCCACGCTGTGTCCCGCTTTGTCTCGCTGTGTCCCGCTGTGTCCTCTCTGTGTCCCCCGCTATGTTCCGCTGTGTCCTCGCTGTGTCCCCTGCTGTGTCCCGCTGTGTCCCCATTGTGTCCCCCGCTGTGTCCCGCTGTGTCCCGCTGTGTCCCCCACTGTTTCCCCTGCTGTGTCCAGCTGTGTCCCCCACTGTGTCCCACTCTGTCCCCCTCTGTGTCCCGCTGTGTCCCCCGCTGTGTCCCACTGTGTCCCCACAGTGTCACTGCTGTTTCCTGCTGTGTCCCGCTGTGTTCCGTGGTGTCCCTCTTTGTCTCCCGCTGTGTCCCCCGCTGTGTCCCGCTGTGTCCGACTTTGTCCCGCTCTGTCCCCGCTGTGTCCCGCTGTGTCCCGCTGTGTCCCACTGCGTCCCGCTGTGCCCCCACTGAGAAC
>NW_012299064.1:0-3845 GCF_000151885.1 Dipodomys ordii | reverse complement strand
GGGGGACAAAGCGTGGGACACATAGGGACACAGCTGGGGACACAGTGGGGGACACAGCGGGACACAGTGGGGAACACAGCGAGGACACAGCGGGACCCAGCGGTACACAGCGTCGATACAGCGGGGACACAGCGTTACACAGCGTGGTACACAGCGGGGACACAGCAGGGACACAGCGCGACCCAGCAGGACACAGCGGGACACAGCAGGACAGAGCGGGGGACACAGCGGGACACAGCGGGGGACACAGCGGGACACAGCGGGGACACAGAGGGCACTCAGCTGGGGACATAGCGGGGGACAAAGCGGGACACCACAGGACACAGTGGGACACAGCAGGACACAGCAGGGACACTGCGGGGACACAGCGGGACAAAGCAGGGGACCCAGCGGGACCCAGCGGGACACAGCAGGACCCAGCGGGGAAACAGCGGGGACACAGTGGGACACAGCGAGGACACAGTGGGACACAGCGGGACACTGCGGGGCACAGCGGGGGACACAGCGGGACACAGCGGGGGACACAGGGAGGACACAGCGGAACACAGCATGGGACAAAGCGAGGACACAGCGGGAAACAGCGAGACACAGCGGGACCCAGCGGGGACCCAGGGGGGACCCAGCAGTGGACACAGCGGGACACAGCGGGGGACAAAGCGGGACACCACGGAACACAGCAGGACACAGGGTGAAACAGCAGTGAACCTGCGGGGACACAGCGGGACACAGCGGGGGACACAGCGGGACCCAGCGGGACACAGCGGGGGACACAGCCGGACACAGCAGGGATACAGCGGGGACACAGCGGGACCCAGCAGGACACCGCGGGGGACACAGCGGGACACAGCGGGACACAGCAGGGGACACAGCAGGGACACAGTGGGACACAGTAGGACACAGCGTGGGATAAAGCAGGAGACAGCGGAGGAGACAGCGAGGACACAGCTGCACACAGCGGGGACACAGAATGGACTCAGCAGAGGACATAGAGGGGAAAAAGCGGGACACCACGGGACACAGCAGGACACAGCAGGACACAACAGGGGACTCAGCGGGACACAGCGGGGGACACAGGGAGGACACAGCTGGACACTGAGAGAGACAGAGCAAGGACACAGCCGGACACAGCGAATCACAGCGTGACACAGTGGGGACACAGCAGGGGACACAGCGGGGGACACAGAGGGACACAGTGGGGTACACAGCAGGGACAAAGCGGGACACAGCGGGGGACACAGTGAGGACAAAGCGGGACACAGCGGTGACAAGCGGGACACAGCTGGGGACACTGCGGGACACAGCGGGACACAGCGGGGACACAGCAAGGACACAGCGGGGGACACAGCGGGACACAGCCGGACACAGCCGGGGACACAGCGGGACACAGCGAGAGACACAGCGGGGCACACAGCGGGGTACACAGCAGGGACAAAGCGGGACACAACGTGGTCACTGCGGGACACAGTGGGGGACAAAGCGGGACACAGCGGGACACAGGGGGGACGCAGCGGGACACAGCGGGACACAGCGGGACACGGCGGGGAACACAGCGGGACACAGAGGGGGACATAGCGAGGACACAGCGGGACACAGCGGGACACAGCGGGGACACAGCAAGGACACAGCGGGGGACACAGCAGGACACAGCCGGAGAACACAGCGAGGACACAGCGGGACACAGCGGGGGACACAGGGAGGACACAGCGGGGGACACATTGTGGGACAAAGTGGGACACCATGGGACACAGTGTTACACAGCGGGACACAGCGGCGACACTGCGGGACACAGCAGGACAAAGCGGGGGACACAGCGGGCCACAGCGGGCCACAGCGGGGCACACAGCGGGGGACAGTGGAGACAGAGAGTGGCCACAGCGAGACACAGCGGTGACAAAGCTGGACACAGCGGGGTACACAGCGGGACACAGCGGGCACACAGCGGGGACACAGCGGG
Organism: Dipodomys ordii; assembly: GCF_000151885.1. NCBI lineage: Eukaryota > Metazoa > Chordata > Mammalia > Rodentia > Heteromyidae > Dipodomys > Dipodomys ordii. The sequence goes on along the minus strand of NW_012299064.1, from coordinate 1,891 downwards.
ACACAGCGGGACACAGCAGGGACACAATGGGACACAGTGGGACAAAGCGGGAGACACAGCGGGACACAGCAGGCACACAGCGGGGACACAGAGGGGCACAGCTGGGACAGAGCGGGACACAGCCGGACACATCGCGACACAGCGGGGGACACAGCGGTGGACACAGCGGGACACAGCGGGGGACACAGCCGGACACAGCAGGGGAAACATTGGGGGACACAGCGGGACACAGTGGGACACAGCGCGGGACACATGGGGGACACAGCGGGACACACCGGGGACACAGCGGGACTCAGCGGGGGACACGGCAGTATAGAGCAGGACACAGTAGGGACACAGCAGGGACACAGCGGAAACACAGCTGGACAGAGCGGGGACACAGCTGGGGACACAACGGGACACATCTTGGGACACAGCGAGGACACAGCGGAACACAGCGTGGGACACAGCGAGGACACAGCGGGACACAGCGGGGACACAGTAGTAAACACAGCGGGAACCAGTGGGGGACACAGCGGGACACAGCGGGGACTCACCAGGGGACACAGCGGGGGACAAACTGGGACACCACGGGACACAGTGGGACACAGCGGGACACAGCGGGGACACTGCAGGGACATAGCGGGACACAGCGGGGTACACAGCGGGACACAGCAGTGGACACAGTGGGGACACAGCGGGACACAGCGGGGGACACAGCGAGGACACAGCGGGTCACAGCGGGACACAGCATGGGACAAAGCAGGAGACAGCGGGGGACACAGCGAGGACACAGCTGGATACAGCGGGGTACACAGCGGGACACAGCGGGAGACACAGAAGGGTACACAGCGGGACACAGCGAGAAACACAGCGAGGTCACAGCGGGGGCCAAAGCAGGACAACACGGGACACAGTGTGACACAGTAGGACACAGCAGGGACACTGCAGGGGCCCAGCGGGACAAAGCAGGCGACACAGCGGGACACAGTGGGAACACAGCGGGGGACACAGCGGGGGACAGCAGGGGACAGAGAGGGGACAAAGCGGGACACAGCGGGGACACTGCTGGACACAGCGGGGTACACAGCGGGACACAGAGGGCACACAGTGGGGACACAGCGGGGGACACAGCGGGACACAGCAGGTCACAGCGGCGGACACAGCGGGACACAGCGGGACACAGCGGGGGACACAGCGGAACACAGCGTGGGACATATCGAGGACAAAGCGGGACACAGCGGGACACAGCGGGACACAGCAGGGACACAGCAGGGACACAGCGGGGGACACAGCGAGGACACAGCGGGACACAGCGGGGACACTGCGGGAGCATAGTGGGACACAGTGGGGTACACAGCGGGACACAGCGGAGTACACAGCTGGGGACACAAAGGGACACATCGGGGGACACAGCGGGACCCAGCAGGACACAGCGTCGATACAGCGGGGACACCGCGGGACATAGCGGGGTACACAGCTGGGGACACAATGGGACACAGCGGTGGACACAGCGAGGACACAGCGGGACACAGCTGGGACACTGAGGGAACATAGAGGGACACAGCGGGTACACAGCGGGACACAGCGGGGGACACAGAGTGGTACACAGCGGGACACAGCTGGAAACATAGCGAGGTCACAGCGGGGGAAAAAGCGGGACAACACGGGACACAGTGTGACACAGCGGGACAGAACGGTGACACAGCAGGGGCAAAGCAGGACAAAGCAGGGACACAGCGAGACACAGCGGGGGACAGCAAGGGACAGGGGACACAGCGGGACACAGTGGGGACACAGCTGGACACAGTGGGGTACACAGAGGGACACAGCGGGCACACACTGGGGACACAGCGGGCACACACTGGGGACACAGCGGGACACAGCGGAACTCAGCGGGAGACACAGCAGT
>NW_012299063.1:0-1654 GCF_000151885.1 Dipodomys ordii | reverse complement strand
CCCCCCCAAAAATAAATAAATATAAAAATTATTATTAGCATTTCTACACTAGTTGTAAAAAAGGGATTCCATTGTAACATTTGCGCAATGCATATATCCTGGTCAGCCATACACTCCCTCTATCCAGCACTGTCTCTATCCATCTCACCACTTCAAAATCATTTCAGTAGATTTCATTATTCTGTTTTCCTGCAAACGACTTCAATCATAGTCAACCTTATTTACCTTCCTTGTTGGCCGGTCCTACTCCTACCGGTACCTACACTCTTCAGTAGAACCTGTATTTTGGCAGGTGAGAGAGTGTGTGTGTGTGTGTGTGTGTGTGTGTGTGCATGCGCTGTGTCTTGGGGCTTGAACTCAGGGCCTTGGGCACTGTCTTTGAGCTTTATTGCTCAAGGTTCCCACTGAACCACAGCTTCACTTTCAGCTTTTGGGTAGTTAATTGGAGGTTAGAGTATCATGAACTTTCCTGCAGCTTGGACTCCGACCTCAATCCTCAGATATCAGCCTTTTAATTAGCTAGGATTACAGGTATAGCCACAGGCAGCTGGCTTTGGGGAACTTTTTTTTGGGGGGGGGCTTGAGCGCTGTCCCTCATCTCTTCAGCAAGGTGAGTAACACTTGAGCCACAGCACCACTTCCGGTTTTCTAGTGGTTTATTGGAGATAAGAGTCTCATGGACTTTCCTGCCCAGGCTGGCTTTGAACTTCGATCCTCAGATCTCAACCTCCTGAGTAGCTAGGATTACAGGCTTGAGCCACCAGTGCCCTGCCTGGGGAACTTTTTTTTTTTTTTGGTCCGGTCGTGGGGCCTGAACTCTGGGCCTGGGCGCTGTCCCTCAGCTCTTCAGCTCAAGGCTAGCGCTCTACCACTTGAGCCACAGTGCCACTTCCGGCTTTTTTCTTTTTGCTTATGTGGTGCTGGGAATCGAACTCAGGGCCCCAGGCATGCAAGGCAAGCGCTCTACCACTGAGCCACCTTCCCAGCCCCCTGGGGAACTTTTTGACACATTATATTCTAGTTATTGGTAGTAGAGTGTATATAAATATTGAGGATGTTGTAGTTTTAGTAAATGTGTTTATTGAGTATTACAAATTGGCAACATTCTTTCTTTTTAACTTTTCTTTTTGTTTGGTTTTGGTCCTGGGGCTTGAGTTTAGGGAACCTGGGTACTGTCCCTGATCTCTTTCACTCGAGGCTAGCTCTATACCACTTGAGCCACAGCTCTACGTCCAGCTTTTTTGGAGCTTATTGGAGATGAGATTCTCTCAGACTTTCCTGCCTGGGCTGGTTTCAAACTGCAAGCCTCAGACCTGAACTTCTTGAGTAGCTAGGATTACAGACTGTGAGGCACATGCTGTTTGGCAACATTCTATTTTTAAGTCCATTACTAAGACTACTTCAACTTATTGCAACAATTGGAAGAAAAAGAGATATAATGTTTTTCTTGATTGATTGCCTTTTCTATGGATTTGAACATGAGCAACACTAAGAGCTATACTGATACCTTGATCAGGGAAGGATTGTATGGCTCAGCTGGCCATACTCCTGAGCTTTGAACCTCTTTATTTTGAGCCCTATTTTCCTATCCCACCTCATTTTTAAAGGGAAAAATGGAGGTAAGCACCAGGTTGCTTGATGTCTTTGTCATTGA
>NW_012299062.1:0-3845 GCF_000151885.1 Dipodomys ordii | reverse complement strand
GAAGGAGAAGCAGGAGGAGAAGCAGAAGAAACAGAAGAAGCAGAGACTGTAGCAGAAGAAGCAGAAGATGCAGAAGCAGGAGGAGAAGCAGAAGGAAAAGCAGAAGAACGAGAAGGAGAAGGAGAAACAGAAGGAGAAGCAGAAAGAGAAGCAGAAGAAGGAGCAGGAGAAGGAAAAGCAGCAGGAGAAGCAGAAAGAGCAGCAGAAGGAGAAGCAGGAGATGCAGCAACAGGAGAAGCAGAAGCAGAAGAAACAGGAGAAGGACAAGAAGCAGAAGCAGAAGGAGAAGCAGAAACAGAAGGAGAAGCAGAAAGAGAAGGAGGGGAAGCAGAAGAAGCAGAAGCAGGAGAAGCAGAAGCATAAGAATCCGAAGAAGCAGAAGCAGAACCTGAAGCAGAAGGAGAAGCAGGAGAAGGAGAAGAAGCAGAATCTGGAGAAGCAGAATGAGAAGCAGAAGGAGAAGCAGAAGCAGAAAGAGAATCAAAAGCAGAAGGAGAAGCAGAAGAAACAGAAGAAGTAGATACAGTAGCCGTTGTAGCAGAAGCAGAAGGAAAAGCAGAAGAACAAGAAGGAGATGGAGAAACAGATGGTGAAGCAGAAGGAGAAGCAGAAAGAGAGGCTGGTAAAGCAGAAGAAGAAGAAGCACAAGGAGAATCAGAAGGAGAAGCAGAGGAAGGAGAAGCAGAAGTAGAAGAAGATGCAGAAGGAGAAGCAGGAAAAACAGAAGGAGCAGAAGCAGAAGGAGAAGCAGGAAAAGCAGAAGAAGCAGAAGCAAAAGTAGAAACGAAAGAAGGAGAAGCAGAAGCAGAAGAAGAAGCATAAGGACAAGCACAAGCAGAAGGAGATGCAGAAGGAGAAGCAGGAGAAGAAGAAGAAGCAGAAGCTGAAAGGAGAAGCAGAAGTAGGAGAAGGAGGATAAGAAGAAGCAGACGGAGAAGCAGAAGAGGAATGAGAAGCAGAAAAAGAAACAGGAGAAGCACAATAAGCAGAAGCAGGAGAAGCCGAAAGAGTATAAGCAGAAGAAGCAGAAACAGAAGCAGAAGTAGAAGAAGAAGCAGAAGCAGAAGCAGCAGAAGAAGTAGAACCAGAAATTCAGGCTTATAGAAACAGAAGAAGCAGAAGCAGAAGGAGAAGCAAAAAGAGAAGCAGTTGCAGCTGAAGCAGCAGTAGCAGCATTTGCAGCAGAAGCAGAAGCAGAAGCAGAAGCAGAAGAAGAAGCAGAAGAAGAAGAAGAAGAAGAAGAAGAAGAAGAAGAAGAAGAAGAAGAAGAAGAAGAAGAAGAAGAAGAAGAAGAAGAAGAAGAAGAAGAAGAAAAAGAAGAAGAAGAAGAAGAAGAAGAAGAAGAAGAAGAAGAAGAAGAAGAAGAAGAAGAAGAAGAAGAAGAAGAAGAAGAAGAAGAGGAAGAAGAAGAAGGAGAAGCAGAAGAAGCAGAAGCAGAAGAAGAAGAAGGAGAAGCAGAAGAAGCAGAAGCAGGAGAAGCAGAAGCAGGAGAAGCAGAAGATAAAGAATAAGCAAAAGAAGCAGAAGCAGAAGCAGTGGGGGAAGCAGAAGACGGAGAAGGAGAAGGAGCAGCAGAAGGAGAAGCAGAACCAGAAAGAGAATCAGAAACAGAAGGAGAACAAGAAGGAGAAGCAGGAGAATCAGGAGCAGCAGAAGCAGAAGGAGAAGCAGAAGAACGAGAAGGAGAAGTAGAAAGAGAAGCACAACGAGAAGCAGGAGAAGCAGAAGCAGGAGAAGCAGAAGCAGAAGAAACATAGGAAGGAGAAGAAGCAGAAGCAGAAGGAGAAGCAGAAACAGAAGGAAAAGCAGAAAGAGAAGCAGGAGAAGCAGAAGAAGCAGCAGCAGGAGAAGCAGAAGCAGAAGAAGCCGAAGAAGCAGAAGCAGAACCTGAAGCAGAATGAGAAGCAGGAGAAGCAGAAGAAGCTGAATATGGAGAAGCAGAAGGAGAAGCAGAAGCAGAAAGAGAAGCAAAAGCAGAAGGAGAAGCAGAAGGGGAAGCAAAAGAAACAGAAGAAGCAGAGGCAGTAGCAGAAGAAGCAGAAGATGGAGAAGCAGAAGGAGAAGCAGAAGGAAAAGCAGAAGAACGAGTAGGAGAAGGAGTAGGAGAAACAGAAGAAGAAGCAGAAAGAGAAGCAGAAGAAGGAGCAGGAGAAGGAAAAGCAGCAGGAGAAGCAGAAAGAGCAGCAGAAGGAGAAGCAGGAGATGCAGAAACTTGAGAAGCAGAAGCAGAAGAAACACAAGAAGGACAAGAAGCAGAAGCAGAAGGAGAAGCAGAAACAGAAGGAGAAGCAGGAAGAGAAGGAGGGAAAGCAGAAGAAGCAGAAGCAGGAGAAGCAGAAGCATAAGAATGTGAAGAAGCAGAAGCAGAACCTGAAGCAGAAGGAGAAGCAGGAGAAGCAGAAGAAGCAGAATCTGAAGAAGCAGAATAAGAAGCAGAACGAGAAGCAGAAGCAGAAAGAGAATCAAAAGCAGAAGGAGAAGCAGAAGAAACAGAAGAAGTAGAAGCAGAAGCAGTTGTAGCAGAAGCGGAAGGACAAGCAGAAGAACAAGAAGGAGAAGGAGAAACAGAAGGAGAAACAGAAGGAGAAGCAGAAAGAGACGCAGGTAAAGCAGACGAAGAAGAAGCAAAAGGAGAATCAGAAGGAGAAGCAGAAGAAGGATTAGGAGAAGCAGAAGAAGATGCAGAATGAGAAACAGGAGAAGCAGAAGAAGCAGAAGCAGGAGGAGAAGCAGGAAAAGCAGAAGAAGCAGAAGCAAAAGGAGAAGCAAAAGAAGGAGAAGGAGAAGCAGAAGCATAAGGACAAGCACAAGCAGAAGGAGATGCAGAAGGAGAAGCAGGAGAAACAGAAGAATCAGAAGCTGAAGGAGAAGCAGAAGTAGGAGAAGGAGAAGGAGGAGAAGCAGAAGGAGAAGCAGAAGCAGAATGAGAAGCAGAAAGAGAAGCAGGAGAAAGACAAGAAGCAGAAGCAGGAGTAGCCGAAAGAGAAGAAGCAGAAGAAGCAGAAACATTAGCAGAACGAGAAGCAGAAGCAGAAGGAGAAGCAGCAGAAGAAGTAGAACCAGAAATTCAGGCAGGAGAAACAGAAGAAGCAGAAGCAGAAGCAGAAGGAGAAGCAAAAAGAGAAGCACAAGGAGTAGTAAAAGAAGCAGGAGAAGGAGAAGCAGCAGAAGAAGCAGAAAAACAAGCTGGAGAAGCAGAAGCAGAAAGAGAATTAGAAGCTGAAGAAGCAGAACCAGAAGAAGAAGCAGTAGAAGCATAAGAAGCAGAAGCAGGAGAAGCAGAAGCAGAAGAAAAAGAAGAAGCATTAGAAGCAGAAATAGAAGCAGAGGGAGAAACAGAAGAAGGAGAAGGAGCAGCAGAAGGTGAAGCAGAAGGAGATGCAGAAGCAGAAAGAGAAGCAGAAACAGAAGGAGAAGTTGGAGAATCAGAAGAAGCAGAAGCAGAAAGAGAAGCAAAAGAGGGAAAAGGAGAAGCAGAAGCAGAAGGACAATCAGGAGAAGCAGAAGCGGGAGAAGCAGAAGAAGAAGAAGAAACAGAAGAAGGAGAAGGATCAGAAGGAGAAGCAGAAATAGAAACAGAAGCAGAAGAAGCAGTTGCAGGAGAAGCAGAAGCAGAAGAAACAGAAGAAGCTGAAGAAGCAGAAGGAGAACTTGAAGCAGAAGGAGAAGCAGAAGCATCAGAGGCTGGAAAAGCAGAAGCAGAAGATACCGAACAAGCAGAAGAAGCAGAAGCAGAACGAGAAGCAGAAGAATAAGAAGGAGAAAGAGAAGGATTAGGAGTAGGAGGAGCAGAAGCAGAATAAGAAGCAGAAAGAGAAGCAGAAGGAGAAACAGAAGAAGCAGAA
>NW_012299061.1:0-3846 GCF_000151885.1 Dipodomys ordii | reverse complement strand
TCACAGCAGGACACAGCCGGGGACACAGCGAGGACACAGCGGGACACAGCGGGACACATCGTGGGACAAAGCGGGAGATAGCAGGGGACACAGCGAGGACACAGCGGGACACAGTGGCGACACATAGAGGACTCAGCGGGGGACACAGTGGGGTACAGAGCGGGACCCAGCGGGACCCAGCGGGGACAAAGCGTGAGACACAGCGGTGGACAGAGCGGGAGACAGAGGCGGACACAGCGAGGGCACTGCGGGACCCAGCGGGGACACAGAGGTGGCTCAGGGGGGGCCACAGCGGGGGACAAAGTGGGACACCACGGAACACAGCGGGACACAGCGTGAAACAGCGGTGAACCTGCGGGACACAGCGGGGGACACAGCGGGACACAGCAGAAAACAGCAGTGACACTGCGGGGACACAGTGGGACACAGCGGGGGACACAGCGGGACACAGAGGGGGACAGAGTGGGACACAGTGGGGGACCCAGCCGGACACAGCAGGGGAAACAGTGTGGGACACAGTGGGACACAGCGGGACACAGCGAGGACACAGCGGGACAGAGCGGGACACTGCAGGGCACAGCGGGGGACACAGCGGGACACAGCAGGGGACACAGCGAGGACACAATGGAACACAGAGTGGGACACAGTGAGGACACAGCGGGACACAGCGGGACACAGCCGGGTCCCAGCAGTGGACACAGCTGGACACAGCGGGGGACACATCGGGACACAGCGGGGGACACATGGAGGACTCAGCGGGACAAAGCGGGGACACAACGGCGACTCACCGGGGGACACAGCGGGGGACAAAGCGGGACACCACAGAACACAGTGGGAAACAGCGGGACACAGTGGGGAAACTGCGGGGACACAGGGAGACAAAGCGTGGGACACATAGGGACACAGTGGTGGACACAGTGGGGGACACAGCGGGACACAGCGGGGAACACAGCGAGGACACAGAGGGACCCAGCGGTACACAGCGTCGATACAGCGGGGACACAACGTTACACAGTGTGGTACACAGCTGTGAACACAACGGGACACAGTGGGGGCACAGCGGGACACAGCGGGACACAGCAGAGGACTCAGCAGGACACAGCGGGGGACAAAGGGAGGACACAGCTGGACACTGAGGGAGACAGAGCGAGGACACAGAGCGGGACATAGCGAGGACACAGCGGGACACAGCGGGGGACACAGCGAGGACACAGTGGGGGACACAGTGGGGGAAACAGCTGGACACAGCGGGGAACACAGCGAGGACACAGTGGCACCCAGCGGGACACAGCGTAGATACAGCGGAGACACAGCGTTACACAGCATGGTACAAAGCTGTGGACACAACGGGACACAGTGGGGGCACAGCGGGACACAGCGGGACGCAGTGGGACACAGCAGGGACAAAGCGTGAGACACAGCAGGGGACAGAGTTGGAGACATCGGGGGACACAGCGGGGACACAGCGGGACACAGCGAGGACACAGCGGGACAGAGCGGGACACTGCAGGGCACAGCGGGGGACACAGCGGGACACAGCGGGGGACACAGCGGGAGACAGCGGGGGACACAGCGAGGACACAGCGGGACACAGCGCTGACACTGCGGGGACACAGCGGGACCCAGCGGGGAACACAGCGAGGACACAGCGGGACCCAGGGCGACACAGCGTCGATACAGCGGGGACACAGCGTTACACAGCGTGGTACACAGCTGTGAACACAACGGGACACAGTGGGGGCACAGCGGGACACAGCGGGACACAGTGGGACACAGCGGGGACAAAGCTTGAGACACAGCGGGGTACTGAGCGGGAGACAGCGGGGGACACAGCGAGGACACAGCGGGACAAAGCGCTGACACTGCGGGGGACACAGCGGGGGACACAGCGGGGGACACAGCCGGACACAGCGGGACACAGCGGGGGAAACAGGGGGGATCCAGCAGGACCCAGCGCGGGACACAGCGCGGGACACAGCGTGGACACATTGGGACACAGCGGGGACACAGCGGGACACAGCGGGGGACACAGCAGTACACAGCGGGACACAGCGGGTCACAGCGAGGGACACAGAGGGGTACATAGCGGGACACAGTGGGAAATACAGGGAGGACACAGTGGGACCCAGCAGGACACAGCGTCGATACAGCGGGGACACAGCGGGACACAGTGGGGTACACCGCTGGGGACACAACGGGACACAGCGGGGGACACAGCGGGACACAGCGTCTATAGAGCGGGGACACAGTGGGACACAGCGGTGACACAGCGGGTCCCAGCAGGGACACAACAAGGACACAGCGGATGACACAGCGGGACACAGCGGGACACAGAATGGGACACAGCGAGGGACACAGCGGGGGACACAGCGGGACACACCGGGGGACACAGCGTGACACAGTGGACATAGCGGGGGACAAAGCGGGACACCACATGACACAGTGGGACACAGCGGGACACAGCGGGGACACTGAGGGGACACAGCGGGAGAAAGCGGGGGACCCAGCGGGACACAGGGGGACCCAGCAGGACCCAGCGGGGAAACAGGGGGAACACAGTGGGACACAGCGAGGACACAGCGGGACACAGCGGGACACTGCGGGGCACAGCGGGGGACACAGCGGGACACAGCGGGGGACACAGGGAGGACACAGCGGAACACAGCATGGGACAATGCGAGGACACAGTGGGAAACAGCGAGACACAGCGGGACCCAGCGGGGACCCAGCAGTGGACACAGCGGGACACAGCGGGGAACAAAGCAGGACACCACGGAACACAGCAGGACACAGCGTGAAACAGCGGTGAACCTGCGGGGACACAGCGGTACACAGGGGGGGACCTAGCAGGACCCAGCGGGACCCAGCGGGGGACACAGCCGGACACAGCAGGGACACAGCGGGGACACAGCGGGACCCAGCAGGACACAGGGGGGGACAGAGCGGGACACAGCGGGACACAGCGGGGGACACAGCAGGGACACAGTGGGACACAGTAGGACACAGCGTGGGACAAAGCGGGAGACAGTGGAGGACACAGCGAGGACACAGCTGGACACAGCGGGGACACAGAGGGGACTCAGCAGGGGACATAGAGGGGAAAAAGCGGGACACCACGGGACACAGTAGGACACAGCGGAACACAGCGGGGACACTGCGGGACACAGCCGGGGGACACAGCGGTGGACAGCGGGGGAAAGAGAAGGGACACAGCGGGACACAGAGGGGACACAGCTGGACACAGAAGGGTACACAGCGGGACACAGCGGACACACCACGGGGACAGAGCTGGACACAGAGGGACACAGATGGGACAGAGCGTGACACAGCGGGACACAGCGGGACAAAGCAGGGGACTCAGCGGGACACAGCGGGGGACACAGGTAGGACACAGCTGGACACTGAATGAGACAGAGCGAGGACACAGCCGGACACAGCGAAACACAGCGTGACACAGTGGGGACACAGCAGGGGACACAGCGGGACACAGCCGGGGACACAGAGTAACACAGCGCGGTACACAGCAAGGACAAAGCGGGACACAGCGGGGGACACAGCGAGGACACAGCGGGACACAGCTGGGAACACTGCGGGACACAGCGGGACACAGCGGGGACACAGCAAGGACACAGCGGGGGACACAGTGGGACACAGCCGGACACAGCCGGGGACACAGCGGGACACAGCGAGAGACACAGCGGGGGACACAGTGGGACACAGCGGGGAACAAAGAGAGGACACAGCGGGACCCAGCGGGACACAGCATCGATAGAGCGGGGACACAGCGGGACACAGCGGTGACACAACGGGACTCAGCGGGGGACACTGCGGGACCCAGCGGACCTG
>NW_012299060.1:0-3846 GCF_000151885.1 Dipodomys ordii | reverse complement strand
AGCGAGGACAGAGCGGGACACAGCGGGACACAGCGTCGATACAGCGGGGACACAGCGTTACACAGTGTGGTACACAGCTGTGGACTCAACCGGACACAGTGGGGGCACAGCCGGACACAGTGGGACACAGTGGGACACAGCAGGGAAAAAGCGTGAGACACAGCAAGGGACAGAGAGGGTGACAGCAGGGGACACAGCGAGGAAACAGCGGGAAACAGCGGTGACACAGCGGGGACTCAGGGGGTGACACAGCGGGACACAGGGGTGACACAGCGGGACCCAGCGGGACCTAGCATCGATACAGCCGGGACACAGTGGGACACAGTGGGGTACACAGCTGGGGACACAGGGAGGACACAGCAGGACACAGCGGGACACAGCTGGGGACACAGCGGGGACACAGCGGGACACAGCGGAACACAGTGGGAGACAAAGCCGGAGACAGCGGGGGACACAGCGAGGACACAGGGGGACACAGCGGCGACACAGAGGGGACTCAGTGGGGGACACAGCGTGGGACAAAGTGGGACAACACGGGACACAGTGTTACACAGCGGGACACAGCGGGGGAAACAGTGGGACAAAGCGGGGACACAGCGGGACACAGCGGGACACAGCAGGGGACACAGCGGTACACAGCTTGGGACACAGCGAGGAAAAAGCGGGACACAGCGGGACACAGCGGGGACACAGCAGGGACACAGCAGGACACAGCGGGGGACACAGCGGGGGACACAGCGGGACACAACGGGGAACACATCGAGGACACAGCGGGACCCAGCAGGACACAGCGTTGATACAGAGGGGACACAGCGGGACACAGCGGGGTACACAGCTGAGGACACAACGGGACACATTGGTGGACACAGCGAGGCCACAGCGGGACACAGCGGGGACACTGCGGGAATATAGCGGGACACAGCGGGTACAGAGCGGGACACAGCGGGGTCACAGAGTGGTACACAGCTGGACACATCGGCAAACAAAGCGAGGTCACAGCGGGGGACAAAGCGGGACAACACGGAACACAGTGTGACACAGCGGGACACAGCGGGACACAGCGGGGGACACAGCGGGGAACAGCAGAGGACAGAGAGGGGACACAGCGGGACACAGCGGATACACAGATGGACACAGCGGTGTACACAGAGGGACACAGCGGGCACACAGCGGGGACACAGCGGGACACAACGGGACACAGCGGGGACACAGCTAGACATAGCGGGGTACACAGCGGGACACAGCGGGCACACAGAGGGGACACAGCGGGACACAGCGGGACACAGCGGGGACAGAGCGGGACACAGTCGGACACAGCGGGACACAGCGGGGGACACAGCGGGGGACACAGCGGGACACAGCAGGGGACCCAGCGAGGACATAGCGGGGGACACAGCGGGGGACACAGCGGGACACAGCGGGGAACACAGCGAGGACACAGCAGGACACAGCGGGACACAGCGTCGATACAGAGGGGACTCAGCGGAGGACACAGCGGGGGACACAGCGGGGGACAAAATGGGACACCACGGGACACAGTGTGACACAGCGGGGACACTGTGGGGACACAGCAGGATAAAGCGGGGGACACAGCGGGACACAGCAGGACACAGTGGGGGACACAGTGGGGGACAGCGTAGACAGAGAAGGGCCACAGCGGACAGAGCGGGACACAGTTGGACACAGCGGGGTACACAGCGGGACACAGCGGGCACACCGGGGACACAGCAGGACACAGCGGGACACAGTGGGGACACAGTGGGACACAGCGGGACAAAGCGGGGGACACAGCGGGACACAGCAGGGGACACAGAGAGGACACATTGGGACACAGCGGGGGACACAGTGAGGACACAGCGGGACACAGCCGGGGAAAAAGTGGGACAAAGCGGGGACACAGCAGTGGACACAGCGGGACACAGCGGGGGACACAGCCGGACACAGCAGGGGAAACAGTGGGGGACACAGCGGGACACAGTGGGACACAGCGCGGGACATATGGGGGACACAGCGGGACACAGCGGGGACACAGCGGGACTCAGCGGGGGACACAGCAGTATACAGCAGGACACAGTGGGGACACAGCAGGGACACAGCGGAAACACAGCTGGACAGAGCGGGGACACAGCTGGGGACACAACGGGACACATCGCGGTACACAGCGAGGACCCAGCGGAACACAGCGTGGGACACAGCGAGGACACAGCGGGACACAGCGGGACACAGCGGGGACACAGCAGTAGACACAGCGGGAACCAGTGGCGGACACAGCGGGACACAGCGGGGACTCACCAGGGGACACAGCGGGGGACAAACTGGGACACCACGGGACACAGTGGGTCACAGCGGGACACAGCGGGGACACTGCAGGGACATAGCGGGACACAGCGGGGTACACAGCGGGACACAGCAGTAGACACAGCGGGGACACAGCGGGACACAGCAGGGGACACAGCAAGGACACAGCGGGTCACAGCGGGACACAGCGTGGGACAAAGCAGGAGACAGCGCGGGACACAGCGAGGACACAGCTGGACACAGCAGGGTACACAGCGGGACACAGCGGGAGACACAGAAGGGTACACAGCGGGACACAGCGAGAAACACAGCGAGGTCACAGCGGGGGCCAAAGCAGGACAACACGGGACACAGTGTGACACAGTAGGACACAGAGGGGACACTGCAGGGGCCCAGCGGGACAAAGTGGGTGACACAGCGGGACACAGTGGGAACACAGCGGGGGACACAGCGGGGGACAGCAGGGGACAGAGAGGGGACAAAGCGGGACACAGCGGGGACACTGCTGGACACAGCGGGGTACACAGCGGGACACAGAGGGCACACAGTGGGGACACAGCGGGGGACACAGCGGGACACAGCGGGGGACACAGCGGGTCACAGCGGGACACAGCGGGGGACACAGCGGAACACAGCGTGGGACATATCGAGGACACAGCGGGACACAGCGGGACACAGCAGGGACAAGCAGGGACACAGCGAGGACACAGCGGGACACAGCGGGGACACTGCGGGAACATAGCGGGACACAGCGGGGTACACAGCGGGACACAGCGGAGTACACAGCTGGGGACACAAAGGGACACATCAGGGGACACAGCGGGACCCAGCAGGACACAGCGTCGATACAGCGGGGACACCGCGGGACATAGTGGGGTACACAGCTGGGGACACAACGGGACACAGCAGTGGACACAGCGAGGACACAGCGGGACACAGCTGGGACACTGAGGGAACATAGAGGGACACAGCGGGTACACAGCGGGACACAGCGGGGGACACAGAGTGGTACACAGCGGGACACAGCTGGAAACATAGCGAGGTCACAGCGGGGGAAAAAGCGGGACAACACTTGACACAGTGTGACACAGCGGGACAGAACGGTGACACAGCAGGGGCAAAGCGGGACAAAGCAGGGACACAGCGAGACACAGCGGGGACACAGCTGGACACAGTGGGGTACACAGAGGGACACAGCGGGCACACACTGGGGACACAGAGGGACACAGCGGAACTCAGCGGGAGACACATTGGTACACAGCGGGACACAGTGGGACACACCGGGGAGACAGCAGGGACACAGTGGGGGACAAAGCGGGACACAGCGGGTCAGAGCGGGGGAAACAGCGGGACACAGCGGTAGACACAGAGGGGTGCACTGCGGGACACAGCGGGGAACACAGCGAGGACACAGCGGAACACAGCGGGACACAGTGTCGATACAGTGGGGACAGAGCGGGTCACAGCAAGGACACAGCGGGACACAGCGGGACACAGCGGGGGACACAGCGGGACACAGCGGGGACACAGCGGGGACTCAGCGGGGGA
>NW_012299059.1:0-3846 GCF_000151885.1 Dipodomys ordii | reverse complement strand
AGCAGAAGAAGCAGAAGCAGAAGAAAAAGCAGAACAGAAGGAGAATCAGAAGAAGGAGAAGTAGAAGGAAAAGCAGAAATAGAAGAAGAAGAAGAAGAAGAAGAAGAAGAAGAAAAAGAAGAAAAAGAAGAAGAAGAAGAAGAAGAAGAAGAAGAAGAAGAAGAAGAAGAAGAAGAAGAAGAAGAAGAAGAAGAAGAAGAAGAAGAAGAAGGAGAAGGAGAAGAAGAAGGAGAAGGAGAAGAAGAAGAAGAAGCAAAAGGAGAAGAAGGAGCAAAAGGAGAAGGAGAAGCAGGAGAAGCAGAAGCAGAAGAGGAAGAAGCAGAAGCAAAAGCAGAAGGAGAAGCAGAAAGAGAAGCAGGAGAAGCAGAAGAAGCAGAAGCAGGAGAAGCAGAAGCAGAAGAAAAAGAAGAAGCATGAGAAGCAGAAGCAGAGGGAGAAGGAGAAGATGTAGAAGCAGAAGGAGAAGCAGAAGGAAAAGCAGAAGAACGAGAAGGAGAAGGAGAAACAGAAGGAGAAGCAGAAGGAGAGGCAGAGGGAGAAGCCGAAGGAGAAGCAGGAAAAGCAGAAGAAGCAGAAGCAAAAGGTGAACCAAAAGAAGCAGGAGAAGAAGAAGCAGAAGAAGAAGCATAAGTACAAGCACAAGCAGAAGGAGATGCAGAAGGAGAAGCAGGAGAATCAGAAGAAGCAGAAGCTGAAGGAGAAGCAGAAATAGGAGAAGGAGAAGGAGGAGAAGCAGAAGCAGAAGGAGAAGCAGAAGCAGAATGAGTAGCAGAAAGAGAAGCAGGAGAAGCACAAGAAGCAGAAGCAGGAGAACCCGAAAGAGAAGAAGAAGAAGAAGAAGCAGAAACAGAAGCAGGAGAAGCAGGAGAAGCTAAGAAGCAGAAGCAACTGAAGCAGAAGCAAAAGAAACAGAAGGAGCATAAGTAGCAGAAGCAAAACCAGAAGTAGAAGCAGAAGAACGAGAAGGAGAAGGAGAAAGAGAAATATAAGGAGAATCAGAAGGAGAAGCAGAAGCAGAAGGAGAAGCAGAAGTAGGAGAAGGAGAAGGAAGAGCAGCAGAAGCAATATGAGAAGCAGAAGGAGAAACAGAAGCAGAATGAGAAGCAGAAAGAGAAGCAGTAGAAGCAGAAGAAGCAGGAAAAGCAGAAGCAGATGAAGAGAGACGACGATGAGAGAGAGAGAGAGAGAGAGAGAGAGAGAGAGAGAGAGGAGAGCATAAGAGAAGGATGAGGAGAAGCATAGGAGAAGCATAAGGAGAAGCAGAAGAAGCAGAAGCAGGAGAAGCAGATGCAGAAGAAAAAGAATAAGCATAAGAAGCAGAATCAGAGGGAGAAGCAGAAGAAGGAGAAGCAGCAGCAGAAGGAGAAGCAGAAGGAGAAGCAGAAGGAGAAGCAGAAGAGGGAGAAGCAGAAGCAGAAGAAGCAGCAGAAGGAGAAGCAGAAGCAGAGGAAGATGCAGAAGGAGAAGCAGGAGAAGGAGAAGAAGCAGAAGCAGAAGGAGAAGTAGGAGAAGGAGAAGGAGAAGGAAGGGCAGCAGAAGCAATAGGAGAAGCAGAAGGAGAAGTAGAAGCAGAATGACAAGCAGAAAGAGAAGCAGTAGAAGCAGAAGAAGCAGGAAAAGCAGAAGCAGAAGAAAGAGGAGAAGAAGAAGAAGAAGAAGAAAAAGAAGAAGAAGAAGAAGAAGAAGAAGAAGAAGAAGAAGAAGAAGAAGAAGAAGAAGAGGAAGAAGAAGAAGAAGCAGCAGCATAAGGAGAAGCATAAGGAGAAGCATCAGGAGAAGCAGAAGGAGAAGCAGAAGGAGAAGCAGAAGCAGGAGGAGCAGAAGCAGAAGAAAAAGAATAAGCAAAAGAAGCAGAAGCAGAAGCAGTGGGAGAAGCAGAAGAAGTAGAAGGAGAAGGAGAAGCAGAAGCAGAAAGAGAGCAGAAACAGAAGGAGAACAAGAAGGAGAAGCAGGAGAATCAGAAGAAGCAGAAGTAGAAGCAGAAAGAGGAGAAGAAGGAGAAGCAGAAGTAGAATCAGAAGAAACAGAAGAAGAAGAAGCAGAAGAAGAAACAGAAGCAAAAGAAACAGAAGAAGGAGAAGAGCAGAAGCAGAAGCAGAAGGAGAAGCAGAGGCAGAAAGAGAAGCAGAAAGAGAAGCATGAGAAGCAGAAGAAGCAGGAGAAGCAGAAGAAGAAGACGGAGAAGGCAAAAGAGTAGGATTAGGAGTAGGAGAAGCAAAAGGATAAGCAGAAGCAGAAAGAGACGCAGAAGGAGAAGCAGCACGAGAAGTAGGAGAAGCAGGAGAAGCAGAAGCAGGAGAAGCAGAAGAAACAGAAGACGCAGAAGCAGAATGAGCAGCAGAAGGAGAAATTGAAGCAGAAGCAGAAGGAGGAGCAGAAGCAGAAGGAGAAGCAGAAGAAGGAGAAGGAGAAGCAGAAAGAGAAGCAGAAAAAGAAGCAGAAAGAGAAGCAGGAGAAGCAGAAGCAGGAGAAGCAGAAGCAGAAGAAACAGAAGGAGAAGAAGCAGAAGCAGAAGAAGAAGCAGAAAAAGAAGGAAAACTAGAAAGGAAGCAGGAGAAGCAGAAGAAGCAGCAGCAGGAGAAGCAGAAGCAGAAGAAGCCGAAGAAGCAGAAGCAGAACCTGAAGCAGAAGGAGAAGCAGAAGAACAGAAGAAGCAGAATCTGGAGAAGCAGAAGCAGAAAGAGAAGCAAAAGAAGAAGGATAAGCAGAAGGAGAAGCAGAAGAAACAGAAGAAGCAGAGGCAGTAGCAGAAGAAGCAGAAGATGCAGATGCAGAAGGAGAAGTAGAAGGAAAAGCAGAAGAACGAGAAGGAGAAGGAGAAGGAGAAACAGAAGGAGAAGCAGAAAGAGAAGCAGAAGAAGGAGCAGGAGAAGGAAAAGCAGCAGGAGAAGCAGAAAGAGCAGCAGAAGAAGAAGCAGTAGATGCAGAAACAGGAGAAGCAGAAGCAGAAGAAACAGGAGAAGGACAAGAAGCAGAAGCAGAAGGAGAAGCAGAAACAGAAGGAGAAGCAGAAAGAGATGCAGACGAAGAGAAGCAGAACGAGAAGCAGGAGAAGCAGAAGAAGAAGAAACAGAAGAAGGAGAAGTAGCAGAAGCAGAAGGAGAAGCAGAAAGAGAAGCAGAAACAGAAGGAGAAGCAGAAAGAGAAGGAGGGGAAGGAGAAGAAGCAGAAGCATAAGAATCCGTAGAAGCAGAAGCAGAACCTGAAGCAGGATTAGTAGAAGAAGCAGAATCTGGAGAAGCAGAATGATAAGCAGAAGGAGAAGCAGAAGCAGAAAGAGAATCAAAAGCAGAAGTAGAAGCAGAAGAAACAGAAGAAGCAGAAGCAGTAGTCGTTGTAGCAGAAGCAGAAGGAGAAGCAGTAGGAAAAGCAGAAGAACGAGAAGGAGAAGGAGAAGCAGAAGGAGAATCAGAAGGAGAAGCAGAAGAAGGAGAAGGAGAAGCAGAAGCAGAAGAAGCAGCAGAAGGAGAAGCAGAAGCAGAAGAAGATGCAGAAGGAGAAGCAGGAGAAGCTGAAGAATCAGATGCAGAAGAAGCAGAAGAAGTAGAAGCAGTAGCAGTTGTAGCAGAAGCCGAATGAGAAGCAGAAGTAAAAGCTGAAAAACAAGATGGAAAAGGAGAATCAGAAGGAGAAGCAGAAGGAGAAGCATATAGATTAGCAGGTAATGCAGAAGAAGAAGAAGCTGATGGAGAATCTAAGGAGATGCAGAAGATGGAGAAAGAGAAGCTGATGCAGAAGAAGATGCTGAATGGAGAAGCTTGAGAATCTGAATATTCTTTATGCTTATGTCGGGATAAGCAGATGAAAGCCGTATCTATAGGAGAAGCTAATGAAGGAGAAGGGAGA
>NW_012299058.1:0-1628 GCF_000151885.1 Dipodomys ordii | reverse complement strand
GAAGCAGAAGCAGATCTGAAGCAGAAGGAGAAACAGAAGAAGCACAATCTGAATCAGAAGCAGAAGAAACAGAAATAGTAGAATAAGCAGAAGCAGAAGCACCAGGACAAGCAGAAGACAAGAAGGATAAGGCGAAAGAGAAGGATTAAGAGTAGGAGAAGCAAAAGGATAAGCTGAAGCAGAAAGAGACGCAGAAGGAGAAGCAGCACGAGAAGTAGGAGAAGCAGGAGAAGCAGAAGCAAGAGAAGCAGAAGAAACAGAAGACGCAGAAGCAGAATGAGAAGCAGAAAGAGAAATTGAAGCAGAAGGATAAGGAGAAACAGAAGGAGAAGAAGAAGAAGGAGAAGGAGAAGTACAAGCAGAAAGAGAAGCAGAACGAGAAGCAGGAGAAGCAGAAGCAGGAGAAGCAAAAACAGAAGAAACAGAAGAAGGAGAAGAAGCAGAAGCAGAAGGAGAAGCAGAAACAGAAGGAAAAGCAGAAAGAGAAGAAGAAGAAGCAGCAGCAGGAGAAGCAGAAGCAGAAGAAGCCGAAGAAGCAGAAGCAGAACCTGAAGCAGAAGGAGAAGCAGAAGAAGCAGAATCTGGAGAAGCAGAAGGAGAAGCAGAAGCAGAAAGAGAAGCAAAAGCAGAAGGAGAAGCAGAAGAAACAGAAGAAGCAGAGGCAGTAGCAGAAGAAGCATAAGATGCAGAAGCAGAAGGAGAGGCAGAAGGAAAAGCAGAAGAACGAGAAGGAGAAGTAGAAGGAGAAACAGATGGAGAAGCAGAAAGAGAAGCAGAAGAAGGAGCAGGAGAAGGAAAAGCAGCAGGAGAAGCAGAAAGAGCAGTAGAAGGACAAGCAGGAGATGTAGAAACAGGAGAAGCAGAAGCAGAAGAAAAAGGAGAAGGACAAGAAGCAGAAGCAGAAGGAGAAGCAGATACAGAAGGAGAAGCAGAAAGAGAAGGAGGGGAAGCAGAAGAAGCAGAAGCAGGAGAAGCAGAAGCATAAGAACCCGAAGAAGCAGAAGCAGAACCTGAAGCAGAAGGAGAAGCAGGAGAAGCAGAAGAAGCAGAATCTGGACAAGCAGAATGAGAAGCTGAAGGAGAAGCAGAAGCGGAAAGAGAATCAAAAGCAGAAGGAGAAGCAGAAGAAACAGAAGAAGCAGTAGCAGTAGCAGCAGAAGTAGAAGGAGAAGCAGAAGGAAAAGCAGAAAAACGAGAAGGAGAAGGAAAAACAGAAGCAGAAGCAGAAGGAGAATCAGAAAGAGAAGCAGAAGAAGCAGAAGGAGAAGCGAAGGAGAAGCAGAAGAAGAAGCATAAGGACAAGCACAAGCAGAAGGAGATGCAGAAGGGGAAGCAGGAGAAGCAGAAGAAGCAGAAGCAGAAGAAGAAATAGAAGTAGGAGAAGGAGAAGGAAGAGCAGCAGAAGCAATAAGAGAAGCAGAAGGAGAAGCAGAAGAAGAATGAGAAGCAGAAAGAGAAGCAGTGGAAGCAGAAGAAGCAGGAAAAGCAGAAGCAGAAGAAAGAGAAGAGAGAGAGAGAGAGAGAGAGAGAGAGAGAGAGAGAGAGAGAGAGAGAGACAGAGAGAGACAGAGAGAGAGAGAGAGAGGAGAGCAGTAGAGCAGAGAGCAGAGCAGAGAAGCAGAAGCAGA
>NW_012299057.1:0-857 GCF_000151885.1 Dipodomys ordii | reverse complement strand
TCAGCTGGGCGTGCAGGCACTCCTCCTGTGATCTGGTGTCTTCCAGGCACTTGAGAGTGTCCTGCCACTTCGGGTACACCACCTGATCCCTCCAGTTTGTTGAGCCCTTCAATTGCTTCAGCTGCTCCAGCAGCTGGATCTGCCTCTCTAAGTGCTGCTGCAGGGCCTCCTTCTCAGACCACAGCTGATCATTGGAGGAGATGTGCCATTCACAGGAGGCTCTGAACTCCTGCACTGGCCCAGGGACTGCTCCTGCTGGTCCTGAGCTGCTTGGCTCTCTCCCTCAGCCACCACTACCGATTTGCCTATCTTCTCCTCTGAGCAGTCCTACTGTTTCCGCAGATGTTTCTTCATCTGCTGCTCTGAGTCCAGGATGCTGGCGAGCTCCTCCTTCTCACTGCTCACCTTGTGGAGAGCTTCCCACAGCAGGACCAGCTTTTCCTCCAGTTGTCCATCCCAGAAACATGCTCATGTGGGGTCTCAGGGATCTCCTGCTGATCCTAGGCTTTCTCCTCCAATCTCTGCAGTTGCTCCTGCTGCTCCACGATCTGAAGACAGACTGGCTTTCCTGGACTTGGATGTGAAGTTGTTCCTCCAGGTTTTTCTTTTTTTTTTTTTGTCCGTCATGGGGCTTGAACTCTGGGCCTGGGCGCTGTCCCTCAGCTCTTCAGCTCAAGGCGAGCACTCTACCACTTGACCTACAGCACCACTTCTGGTTTTCTGGTGGTTTATTGGAGATAGGAGTCTCACGGTCTCTCCTGCCCGGGCTGGCTTTGAACCGCGATCCTCAGATCTCAGCCTCCTGAGTAGCTAGTATTACAGGCGTGAACCACCAGCACCTGGCTCCTCCAAGTTTT
>NW_012299056.1:0-3846 GCF_000151885.1 Dipodomys ordii | reverse complement strand
GGGAGAAGCAGAAGAAAGGAGAAGGAGCAGCAGAAGGAGAAGCAGAAAGCAGAAAGAGAAGCAGAAACAGAAGGAGAACAAGAAGGAGAAGCAGGAGAATCAGAAGAAGCAGAAAGAGAAGGAGAAGAAGGAGAAGCAGAAGTAGAATCAGAAGAAACAGAAGAAGAAGAAGCAGAAGAAACAGAAGCAAAAGAAACAGAAGAAGGAGAAGAGCAGAAACAGAAGCAGAAGGAAAAGCAGAAGCTGAAGGAGAAGCAGAAAGAGAAGCAGGAGAACCAGAAGAAGCAGGAGAAGAAGAAGCAGAAGAAACAGGAGAAGCCGAAGAAGCAGAAGCAGAATCTGAAGCAGAAGGAGAAACAGAAGAAGCACAATCTGAAGCAGAAGCAGAAGAAACAGAAATAGTAGAATAAGCAGAAGCAGAAGCACCAGGAGAAGCAGAAGAACAAGAAGGAGAAGGCGAAAGAGAAGGATTAGGAGTAGGAGAAGCAAAAGGATAAGCTGAAGCAGAAATAGACGCAGAAGGAAAAGCAGCACGAGAAGTAGGAGAAGCAGGAGAAGCAGAAGCAAGAGAAGCAGAAGAAACAGAAGACGCAGAAGCAGAATGAGAAGCAGAAGGAGAAGCAGAAGAAGGAGAAGGAGAAGTAGAAGCAGAAAGAGAAGCAGAACGAGAAGTAGGAGAAGCAGAAGAAGGAGAAGCAGAAACAGAAGAAACAGAAGAAGGAGAAGAAGCAGAAGGAGAAGCAGAAACGGAAGGAAAAGCAGAAAGAGAAGCAGAAGAAGCAGCAGCAGGAGAAGCAGAAGCAGAAGAAGCCGAAGAAGCAGAAGCAGAACCTGAAGCAGAAGGAGAAGCAGAAGAAGCAGAATCTGGAGAAGCAGAAGGAGAAGCAGAAGCAGAAAGAGAAGCAAAAGCAGAAGGAGAAGCAGAAGGAGAAGCAGAAGACACAGAAGAAGCAGAGGCAGTAGCAGAAGAAACAGAAGATGCAGAAGCAGAAGGAGAAACAGAAGGAAAAGCAGAAGAACGAGAAGGAGAAGGAGAAGGAGAAACAGAATGAGAAGCAGAAAGAGAAGCAGAAGAAGGAGCAGGAGAAGGAAAAGCAGCAGGAGAAGCAGAAAGAGAAGCAGAAGGAGAAGCAGGAGATGCAGAAACAGGAGAAGCAGAAGCAGAAGAAACAGGAGAAGGACAAGAAGCAGAAGCAGAAGGAGAAGCAGAAACAGAAGGAGAAGCAGAAAGAGAAGGAGGGGAAGCAGAAGAAGCAGAAGCAGACGGAGAAGCAGAAGAAGGAGAAAGAGAAGCCAGAGCAGAAGAAGAAGCAGAAGGAAAAGCACAAGCAGAAGGAGATGCAGAAGGAGTAGCAGGAGAAGCAGAAGAAGCAGAAGCAGAAGGAGAAGCAGAAGGAGAAGAAGCAGAATCAGAAGAAGCAGAAGGAGAAGTAGAAAGAGAAGCCGACGAAGAGAAGCAGAACGAGAAGCAGGAGAAGCAGAAGAAGCAGAGCAGGAGAAGCAGAAGAAGAAGAAACAGAAGAAATAGAAGGAGCAGAAGCAGAAGGAGGAGCAAAAGCAGAAGGAGAAGCAGAAAGAGAAGCAGGAAAAGCAGAAGAAGCAGAAGCAGGAGAAGCAGAAGCAGAAGAAACAGGAGAAGGACAAGAAGCAGAAGCAGAAGCAGAAGGAGAAGGAGAAGCAGAAAGAGAAGAACTAGAAGCAGACGCAGGAAAAGCAGAAGCAGCAGAAAGAGAAGAAGAAGAAGAAGAAGAAGAAGAAGAAGAAGAAGAAGAAGAAGAAGAAGAAGAAGAAGAAGAAGAAGAAGAAGAAGAAGAAGAAGAAGAAGAAGAAGAAGGAAAAGGAGAAGGAGAAGGAGAAGAAGAAGGAGAAGGAGAAGCAGTAGAAGCAGAAGAAGATGCAGAAGGAGAAGCAGAAGAAGCAGAAGCAGAAGGAGAAGCAGGAAAAGCAGAAGAAGCAGAAACAAAAGGTGAAGCAAAAGAAGGAGAAGGAGAAGCAGAGGCAGAAGAGGAAGCATAAGGACAAGCACAAGCAGAAGGAGATGCAGAAGGAGAAGCAGGAGAAGCAGAAGTATAAGAATCCGAAGAAGCAGAAGCAGAACCTGAAGCAGAAGGAGAAGCAGGAGAAGCAGGAGAAGCAGAATCTTTAGAAGCAGAAGGAGAAGCAGAAGGAGAAGCAGAAGCAGAAAGAGAATCAAAAGCAGAAGGAGAAGCAGAAGAAACAGAAGAAGTAGAAGCAGAAGCAGTAGGAAAAGCAGAAGGAAAAGCAGAAGAACAAGAAGGAGAAGGAGAAACAGAAGGTGAAGCAGAAGGTGAAGCAGAAAGAGAAGCAGGTAAAGCAGAAGAAGAAGAAGCAGAAGGAGAATCAGAAGGAGAAGCAGAAGAATGAGAAGGAGAAGCAGAAGCAGAAGAAGATGCAGAAGGAGAAGCAGAAGAAGCAGAAGCAGAAGGAGAAGCAGGAAAAGCAGAAGAAGCAGAAACAAAAGGTGAAGCAAAAGAAGGAGAAGGAGAAGCAGAGGCAGAAGAAGAAGCATAAGGACAAGCACAAGCAGAAGGAGATGCAGAAGGAGAAGCAGGAGAAGCAGAAGAAGCAGAAGCTGAAAGAGAAGCAGAAGTAGGAGAAGGAGAAGGAGGAGAAGCAGAAGCAGAAGGAGAAGCAGAAGCAGAATGGGAAGCAGAATGAGAAGCAGGAGGAGGACAAGAATCAGGAGAAGCCGAAAGAGAAGAAGCAGAAACAGAAGCAGAAGGAGAAGCAGCAGAAGAAGTAGAATCAGAAATTCAGGCATGAGAAACAGAAGAAGCAGAAGCAGAAGGAGAAGCAAAAAGAGAAGCAGAAGGAGAAGTAGAAAAAGCAGCAGAAGAAGCAGAAAAACAAGTAGGAGAAGCAGAAGCAGAAAGAGAAGTAGAAGCAGAAGAAGCAGAAGAAGCAGAAGAAGAAGCAGTAGAAGCATAAGAAGCAGAAGCAGGAGAAGCAGAACCAGAAGAAAAAGAAGAAGCATAAGAAGCAGAAGCAGAGGGAGAAACAGAAGAAGGAGAAGGAGCAGCAAAAGGTGAAGCAGAAGGAGATGCAGAAGCAGATAGAGAAGCAGAAATAGAAGAAGAAGGAGAAGTTGGAGAATCAGAAGAAGCAGAAGCAGAAAGAGAAGCAGAAGAAGGAGAAGGAGAAGCAGAAGGAGAAGGACAAGCAGGAGAAGCAGAAGAAGCAGAAGCGGGAGAAGCAGAAGAAGAAGAAACAGAAGAAGGAGAAGGAGCAGAAGGAGAAGCAGAAGCAGAAGGAGAAGCAGAAAGAGAAGCAGAAGAAGCAGAAGAAGCAGTAGCAGGAGAAGCAGAAGCAGAAGAAACAGGAGAAGCCCAAGAATCAGAAGGAGAACCTGAAGCAGAAGGAGAAGCAGAAGCAGCAGAAGCTGGAAAAGCAGAAGCAGAAGAAACCGAACAAGCAGAAGAAGCAGAAGCAGAACGAGAAGCAGAAGAAGAGGGAGGAAGAGAAGGATTAGGAGTAGGAGGAGCAGAAGCAGAATAAGAAGCAGAAAGAGAAGCAGAAGGAGAAGCAGAAGGAGAAACAGAAGAAGCAGAAGCAGGAGAAGCAGAAGCAGAATGAGAAGCACAAGAAGGAGAAATTGAAGGAGAAGGAGTAGGAGACGGAGAAGCAGAAGGAGAAGTAGGAGAAGCAGAAGAAGAAGAAGCAGGAGAAGCAGAAACAGAAGAAACAGAAGGAGAAGAGCAGAAGCAGATGAGAAGCAGATGGAGAAGCAGAGAAGCAGAAGCTGAAGCAGAGAACAGAAAAGCAGATGAGCAGAGAGAAGCAGCTAGGAGTAGTCAGAGAGAGAGCAGAAGGAGAAAGAGAAGGATT
>NW_012299055.1:0-3846 GCF_000151885.1 Dipodomys ordii | reverse complement strand
GCAGAAAAGCAAAAGCAGAAGGAGAAGGAGAAGTAGGAGAAGGAGAAGGAAGAGCCGCAGAAGCAATAGGAGAACCAGAAGAAGAAGCAGAAGCAGAATGAGAAGCAGAAAGAGAAGCAGTAGAAGAAGAAGAAGCAGGAAAAGCAGAAGCAGCAGAAAGAGAAAGAAGAAGAAGAAGAAGAAGAAGAAGAAGAAGAAGAAGAAGAAGAAGAAGAAGAAGAAGAAGAAGAAGGAGAAGGAGAAGCAGAAGAAGGAGAAGCAGAAGAAGGAGAAGCAGAAGCAGAAGAAAAAGAATAAGCATAAGAAGCAGAATCAGAGGGAGAAGCAGAAGAAGGATAAGCAGAAGCAGAAGAAGCAGCAGAAGGAGAAGCAGAAGCAGAAGAAGATGCAGAAGGAGAAGCAGGAGAAGCAGAAGAAAGAGAAGGAGAAGGCGAAAGAGAAGGATTAGGAGTAGGAGAAGCAAAAGGATAAGCAGAAGCAGAAAGAGACGCAGAAGGAGAAGCAGCACGAGAAGTAGGAGAAGCAGGAGAAGCAGAAGCAGGAGAAGCAGAAGAAACAGAAGACGCAGGAGCAGAATGAGAAGCAGAAGGAGAAATTGAAGCAGAAGCAGAAGCAGAAGGAGAAGCAGAAGCAGAAGGAGAAGCAGAAGCAGAAGAAGGAGAAGGAGAAGTAGAAAGAGAAGCACAACGAGAAGCAGGAGAAGAAGAAGCAGGAGAAGCAGAAGCAGAAGAAACATAGGAAGGAGAAGAAGCAGAAGCAGAAGGAGAAGCAGAAACAGAAGGAAAAGCAGAAAGAGAAGCAGGAGAAGCAGAAGAAGCAGCAGCAGGAGAAGCAGAAGCAGAAGAAGCCGAAGAAGCAGAAGCAGAACCTGAAGCAGAATGAGAAGCAGGAGAAGCAGAAGAAGCAGAATCTGGAGAAGCAGAAGGAGAAGCAGAAGCAGAAAGAGAAGCAAAAGCAGTAGGAGAAGCAGAAGGGGAAGCAAAAGAAACAGAAGAAGCAGAGGCAGTAGCAGAAGAAGCAGAAGATGCAGAAGCAGAAGGAGAAGCAGAAGGAAAAGCAGAAGAACGAGAAGGAGAAGGAGTAGGAGAAACAGAAGGAGAAGCAGAAAGAAAAGCAGAAGAAGGAGCAGGAGAAGGAAAAGCAGCAGGAGAAGCAGAAAGAGCAGCAGAAGGAGAAGTAGGACATGCAGAACCTTGAGAAGCAGAAGCAGAAGAAACACAAGAAGGACAAGAAGCAGAAGCAGAAGCAGAAGCAGAAACAGAAGGAGAAACAGGAAGAGAAGGAGGGAAAGCAGAAGAAGCAGAAGCAGGAGAAGCAGAAGCATAAGAAAGTGAAGAAGCAGAAGCAGAACCTGAAGCAGAAGGAGAAGCAGGAGAAGCAGAAGAAGCAGAATCTGAAGAAGCAGAATAAGAAGCAGAACGAGAAGCAGAAGCAAAAAGAGAATCAAAAGCAGAAGGAGAAGCAGAAGAAACAGAAGAAGTAGAAGCAGAAGCAGTTGTAGCAGAAGCAGAAGGAAAAGCAGAAGAACAAGAAGGAGAAGGAGAAACAGTAGGAGAAACAGAAGGAGAAGCAGAAAGAGACGCAGGTAAAGCAGACGAAGAAGAAGCAAAAGGAGAATCAGAAGGAGAAGCAGAAGAAGAGAAGGAGAAGCAGAAGAAGATGCAGAAGGAGAAACAGGAGAAGCAGAAGAAGCAGAAGCAGGAGGAGAAGCAGGAAAAGCAGAAGAAGCAGAAGCAAAAGGAGAAGCAAAAGAAGGAGAAGGAGAAGCATAAGGAAAAGCACAAGCAGAAGGAGATGCAGAAGGAGAAGCAGGAGAAGCAGAAGAAGCAGA
This sequence comes from Dipodomys ordii, assembly GCF_000151885.1. Classification (NCBI taxonomy): domain Eukaryota; kingdom Metazoa; phylum Chordata; class Mammalia; order Rodentia; family Heteromyidae; genus Dipodomys; species Dipodomys ordii. The sequence goes on along the minus strand of NW_012299055.1, from coordinate 2,015 downwards.
AGCTGAAGGAGAAGCAGAAGTAGGAGAAGGTGAAGGAGGGGAAGCAGAAGGAGAAGCAGAAGCAGAATGAGAAACAGAAAGAGAAGCAGGAGAAGGACAAGAAGCAGAAGCAGGAGAAGCCGAAAGAGAAGAAGCAGAAGAAGCAGAAACATTAGCAGAAGGAGAAGCAGAAGCAGAAGGAGAAGCAGCAGAAGAAGTAGAACCAGAAATTCAGGCAGGAGAAACAGAAGAAGCAGAAGCAGAAGCAGAAGGAGAAGCAAAAAGAGAAGCACAAGGAGTAGTAAAAGAAGCAGCAGAAGGAGAAGCAGCAGAAGAAGCAGAAAAACAAGCAGGAGAAGCAGAAGCAGAAAGAGAAGTAGAAGCAGAAGAAGCAGAACCAGAAGAAGAAGCCGTAGAAGCATAGGAAGCAGAAGCAGGAGAAGCAGAAGAAAAAGAAGAAGCATAAGAAGCAGAAATAGAAGCAGAGGGAGAAACAGAAGAAGGAGAAGGAGCAGCAGAAGGTGAAGCAGAAGGAGATGCAGAAGCAGAAAGAGAAGCAGAAACAGAAGGAGAAGTTGGAGAATCAGAAGAAGCAGAAGCAGAAAGAGAAGCAGAAGAGGGAGAAGGAGAAGCAGAAGCAGAAGGACAATCAGGAGAAGCAGAAGAAGCAGAAGCGGGAGAAGCAGAAGAAGAAGAAGAAACAGAAGAAGGAGAAGGAACAGAAGGAGAAGCAGAAGCAGAAGGAGAAGCAGAAATAGAAACAGAAGCAGAAGAAGCAGTTGCAGGAGAAGCAGTAGCAGAAGAAACAGAAGAAGCTGAAGAAGCAGAAGGAGAACCTGAAGCAGAAGGAGAAGTAGGAGAAGCAGAAGAAGGAGAAGCAGGAGAAGCAGAAGCAGAAGAAACAGAAGAAGGAGAAGAGCAGAAGCAGAAGGAGAAACAGAAGCAGAAGGAGAAGCAGAAGAAGCAGAAGCTGAAGCAGAAGAAACTGAAAAAGCAGAAAAAGAAGAAGAAGCAGAAGAAGAAGAAGCAGGAAAAGCAGAAGAAGAAGAAGGAGAAGGAGAAAGAGAAGGATTAGGAGTAGGAGAAACAGACGGATAAGCAGAAGCAGAAAGAGAAGGAGAAGGAGAAGGAGAAGCAGGAGAAGCAGAAATAGCAGAAGCAGGAGAAGCAGAAGCAGAATGAAAAGCAGAAGAAGGAGAAATTGTAACAGAAGAAGATGCAGAAGGAGAAGCAGAAGCAGAAGCAGAAGCAGAAGGAGAAGCAGAAGAAAGAAAAGGAGAAGGAGAAGCAGAAGGATAAGAATAAAGAGAAACAGAAGGAGAAGCAGGAGAAGCATAAGCAGAAGAAATAGAAGAAAGAGAAGAAACAGAAGCAGAAAGAGAAGCAGAAACAGAAGGAGAAGCAAAAATAGAAGCAGAAGAAGCCGAAGAAGCAGAAGCAGAACCTGAAGCGGAAGGAGAAGCAGAAGAAGCAGAATCTGGAGAAGAAGGAGAACCAGAAGGAGAAGCAGAAGCAGAAAGAGAAGCAAAAGCAGAAGGAGAAGCAGAAGAAACAGAAGAAGCAGAAGCAGTAGCAGAAGTAGCTGGAGATGCAGAAGCAGAAAGAGAAGCAGAAGGAATAGCAGAAGAACGAGAAGGAGAAGGAGAAACAGAAGGAGAAGAAGAAGGAGAAGCAGAAGGAGAATCAGGAAAGGCAGAAGAAGCAGAATCAGACGGAGAAGCAGAAGAAGGAGAAGGAGAAGCAGAAGCAGAAGAAGAAGCAGACGAAAAGCACAAGCAGAAGGAGATGCAGAAGGAGAAGCAGGAGAAGCAGAAGAAGCAGAAGCAGAAGGAGAGAAGAAGTAGAAGAAGCAGAATCCGAAGAAGCAGAAGTAGAAAGAGAAGCCGACGAAGAGAAGCAGAACGAGAAGCAGGAGAAGCAGAAGAAGCAGAAGCGGGAGAAGCAGAAGAAGAAGAAACAGAAGAAGGAGAAGGAGCAGAAGCAGAAGAAGGAAAAGCAGAAGGAGAAGCAGAAAGAGAAGCAGGAAAAGCAGAAGA
>NW_012299054.1:0-3846 GCF_000151885.1 Dipodomys ordii | reverse complement strand
GACACGGCGGGACACAGCGGAGGACACAGCATAGACACAGCGGGTCACAGCGGGGAAATAGTGGGGGACACAGCGGGGGACACAGCGGGATATAGAAGGACACAGCGAGGACACAGCGGGACCCAGGAGGACACAGTGGGGACACAGCGGGGATACAGCGGGGACACAGTGGGACACAGCGTGGACACAGAGGGACTCAGCGGTTACACAGCGAAGACACACCAGGGACACAGCGGGACACAGCGGAGACACAACAGGGACAAATTGAGACACAGCGAGGACACAGTGGGACACAGCGTGGGATAGAGCGGGGGAGAGCGGTGACACACCGGTGGACAGCGGGGACACAGCGGGACACAGCGGGACACAGCGGGGGACACAGCGGGACACAGTGGGGGACACAGCGGGGGACACAGCGGGACACAGCTGGGGACACAGCGAGGACACAGCGGGACACAGCGGGGACACAGCGGGGGACAGCGGGGACACACATTCGGACAGCGGGGACACAACGGGACACAGCGGTGGACATCGGGGACACAGCGGGACACAGCGGGACACATCGGGGACACAGCAGGGAAACCGCGGGTCACAGCCTGGACACAGTGGGGGACACATTGAGGACAGAGCGGGACACAGAGGGATACACAGAGAGGACACAGCGTGACACATGGGGACACAGCGGGACACAGCGGGGGACACAGAGAGGACACAGCGGGACACAAATGGGGACACAGCAAGGACACAGCGGGACACAGCGGGAAAGAGCGGGACACAGCCGGGGACACAGCCGGGGACACAGCGGGACACAGCAGGGGACACAGCGGGGACACAGCGGGACACAGTGGGACACAGCGGGACACAGCAGAGGACACAGCGGGGACACACCGGGGACACAGCTGGAGACACAGAGGCGGACACAGCAGGAAACAGCGGGACACAGTGCAACACAGCAGGGATACAGCAGGGACACAGCGGGGGACACAGTGGGACTCAGCAGGGGATAGAGCGAGGACACAGAGGGGACACAGGGGGACACTGTGGGACACATTGAGACACAGCGGGGACAGAGAGACATAGCAGTTACACAGCGAGGACACACCAGGGACACAGAGGAACACAGCGGGGACACAGCAGGACACAGCGGGACACAGCGGGGACACAGCGGGGACAAAGCAGGACACAGCGGGGGACACAGAGGCGGACACAGAGGCGGACAAAGCGGGACACAGCGGGACAGATCGGGACACAGCCGGGACACAGCGAGGACACAGCGGGACACAGCAGGGAACACAGCCGGGAACACAGCGGGACACTGCGGGACACAGCGGGGGACATAGCATGGACACAGCGGGTCACAGCGGGGAAATAGTGGGGGACACATCGGGGGACACAGCGGGATACAGGACACAGCGAGGACACAGCGGGACACAGGAGGACACAGCGGGGACACAGCGGGGACACAGCGGGGGACACAGTGGGACACAGCTGGGGATACAGCGAGGACACAGCAGGGACACTGCGGGACACAGCGTTTCACAGCGGGGAAATAGTGGGGGACACAGCGGGGGACACAGCGGGATACAGAAGGACACAGCGAGGACACAGCGGGGACATAAGGGGCACTGTGGGACACAGCGGGGACTCAGAGGGACATAGAGATTACACAGCGAGGACACACCAGGGACACAGCGGGACACAGCGTGGACACAGCGTGGACACAGCGGGACCCAGCGGGACCCAGCTGGGACACAGCAGGGACACAGCGGGACACAGCGTGGGACATAGAGGCGGACATAGCAGGACACAGCGGGCCACAGCGGGGACACAGCAGGAGACAGCGGTGGAGAGCATGCACACAGCGGGACACAGCGTGACACAGCGTGACACAGCGGGGAACACAGCGGGAACACAGTGGGACACAGCGGGGGACACAGCATGGACACAGCGCGTCACAGTGGGGAAATCGTTGGGGGCACAGCGGGGGACACAGCGGGATACAGAAGGACACAGCGAGGACACAGCGGGACACAGGAGAACACAGCGGGGACACAGCGGGGGACACAGTGGGACACAGCGGGGACACAGAGGGACATAGAGATTACACAGCGAGGACACACCAGGGACACAGCGGGACACAGCGTGGACAGAGCGGGGACACAGCGGGACACAGCGGGACCCAGCGGGGACACAGCGGGGACACAGCGGGACACAGCGGGACACAGCGTGGGACATAGAGGCGGACACAGCAGGACACAGCGGGCCACAGCGGGGACACAGAAGGACACAGCGGGACCCAGTGGGGGACACACCCGGGGAGAGCATGCACACAGCGGGGGACACAGCATGGACACAGCGGGTCACAGCGGGGAAATAGTAGGGGACACAGCGGGGGACACAGCGGGATAAAGAAGGACACAGCGAGGACACAGCGGGACACAGGAGGACACAGCGGGGACATAGCGGGGGACACAGTGGGACACAGAGGGGACACAGCGGGGGAAAGAGCGAGGACACAGCGGGACATAGCGGTGGACACAGTGGGACCCAGCGGAACCCAGCGGGGACACACAGCGGGACACAGCGGGACACAGCGGGGGACACAGCATGGACACAGCGGGTCACAGCGGGGAAATAGTGGGGGATACAGCGGGGGACACAGTGGGACACTGTGGGGACAGAGCGGGACACAGCGGGGACACAGCGGGGGACACAGCGGGGCACAAAGTCAGACACCACGGGATACAGCGGAACATAGCGGGGACAGAGCGGGGGACACAGCGGGTGACAGCGGTGACACAGCTGGGGACAGCGGGGACACAACGAGACACAGCGGGGGACAGCGGGGACACAGGGGGGACACAGCAAGACACAGCGGGGGAAACAGCGAGGACACAGCGGGGACACAGTGGGGACACAGCGGGACACAGCGGGACAAAACGGGACAGAGCGGGACACAGAGGGGGATACAGCGGAGGACAGCGAGGACACCCCTGGGGCCAGCAGGGACACAGGGGGACACAGCGGGGGACAGCGGGGACACAGTAGACACAGCGGGGACACATCGGGGGACACAAGGGGGACAGCGGGGACACACATGCAGACAGCAGGGACACAATGGGACACAGCGGGGGACATCGGGGACACAGCGGGACACAGCGGGACACAGCAGGGACACAGCAGTGACACAGCGGGTCACAGTGGGGACAGTGTGGGATACAGCGAGGACACAGCCGGACACAGAGGGATACACAGAGAGGACACAGCATGACACATGGGGACACAGCGGGGGACCCAGCGAGGACAGAGCGGGACACAAATGGGGACACAGCAAGGACACAGCGGGACACAGCGGGAAAGAGCGGGACACAGCGGGGGACACAGCTGAGGACACAGCGGGACACAGCAGGACACAGCGGGGGACACAGCAGGGACACATCGGGTCACAGCGGGGACACAGCGGGACACAGCGGGGACACAGCGGGGACACAGCAGGGGACACAGTGGGGGACACAGTAGTAAACAGCGGGGGACACAGCGGGACTCAGCGGGGGACACAGCAAAGAACACAGCGGGACACAGCGGGGGACACAGGGGAACACAGCGGGACACCGCCGGACACAGCTGGGGACACAGCTGGTGACACAGCGGGGAAAACAGCGGGAAACAGCGGGGGACACAGCGAGGACACAGCAGGACAGAGCGGGGGACACAGCAGGACACAGCGGGGTACACAGAGGCAGACACAGCGGTACAAAACGGGCCACAGCGGGGACACAACGGGGACACAGCGGGCCACAGCGGGCCACAGCGGGGACACAGCAGGACACAGAGCTGCACTCAGCG
>NW_012299053.1:0-3847 GCF_000151885.1 Dipodomys ordii | reverse complement strand
CCTGCTGGGTCCCGCTGTGTCCTCGATGTGTTCCCCGTTGTGTCCCGCTGTGTCCCCCGCTGTGTCCCCCGCTGTGTCCCTGCTGTGTCCCTGCTGTGTCCCTGCTGTGTCCCGCTGTGTCCCGCTTTGTCCTCGCTGTGTCCCAAGCTGTGTACCGCTGTGTCCCCCGCTGTGTCCCGCTGTGTCCTGCTGTGTCTCCGCTGTGTCCCACTGTGTCCCCCGCTGTGTCCCGCTGTGTACCGCTGTGTCCCGCTGTGTCCTGCTGTGTCCACGCTGTGTTCCCGTCTGTGTCCCACTGTGTACCCCTCTGTGTCCCCCGCTGTGTCCCGCTGTGTCGCCCGCTGTGACCCGCTGTGTCCCGCTTTGTCCCCTGCTGTGTCCCGCTGTGTACCCCGCTGTGTCCAGCTGGGTCTTCGCTTGGTCCCTCGCTGTCTCCTGCTTTGTCCCCCGCTGTGTCCCTCTGTGTCCCCCGCTGTGACCCGCTGTGTCCTGCTGTGTCCCCCACTGTGTCCCTGCTGTCTCCCCGGTGTGTCACACTGTTTCCCGCTGTGTACTGCTGTGTCTCCCGCTGAGTTCCTCTGTGTCCCGCTGTGTCCCAATGTGTCCTCGCTGTGTCACGCTCTGTCCTGCTCTGTCCCCGCTGTGTCCTGCTTTGTCCCGCTGTGTCCCCACTGTGTGCCCACTGTGTCCTTCTGTGTACCCCGCTGTGTCCGCTGTGTCCCCTCTCTGTCCTCTGCTGTCCCCCGCTGTGTCCCCCGCTGTGTCCCCCGCTGTGACCCGCTGTGTCCCGCTGTGTCCCCCGCTGTGTCCCCACTGTGTGCCCCCTGTGTCCCACTGTGTACCCCGCTGTGTCCAGCTGTGTTCCCTCTGTGTCCACTGCTGTGTCCTGCTGTGTACCCTGCTGTGTCCCGCTATGTTCCCGCAGTGTCCCCGCTGTGTCCTGCTGTGTCCCGCTCTGTCCCTGCTGTGTCCTGCTGTGTCCCCCTGTGTCCCCCGCTGTGTCCCGCTATGTTCCCGCAGTGTCCCCGCTGTGTCCCGCTGTGTCCCACTGTGTCCCGTGGTGTCCCAGTTTGTCCTTCGCTGTGTCCCCAGGTGAGTCCCCGCTATGTCCCGCTGTGTCCCCCACTGGGTCCCGCTGTGTCCCAACAGGGTCACCGCTGTTTCCCGCTGTGACCCGCTGTGTTCCGTGGTGTCCCGCTTTGTCCCCCGCTGTCTCCTTCGCTGAGTCCCCGCTGTGTCCCCCGCTTTGTACCGCTGCGTCCGTGCAGTGTCCCCGCTGTGTCCTGCTGTGTAACACTGTCCCGTGGTGTCCTGCTTTGTCCCCCGCTGTGTCACCCACTGAGTCCCCTCTGTGTCGCCACTGTGTCCCGCTGTGTCCACGCTGTGTCCCCCGCTGTCTCCCGCTTTGTCCCCCGCTGTGTTTCGCTGTGTCCCGCTGTGTCCTCCCTGTGTCCCCCTCTGTGTCCCACTGTGTCTTCGCTGTGACCCCAGCTGTGTCCTGCTGTGTCCCACTGTGTACCCCGCTGTGACCCGCTATGTTCCCGCAGTGTCCCCGCTGTGTCCCGCTGTGTCATCGCTGTGTCCCCCGCTGTGTCCCGTTGTGTCCCCAGCTGTGTACCCCGCTGTGTCCCGCTGTGTCCCCTCTGTATCGACGCTGGGTCCCGCTGCGTCCCGCTGTGTCCTCCCTGTGTTCCCCTCTGTGTCCCGCTGTGTCCCTCACTGTGTCCTGCTGTGTCTTCTGCTGTGTCCCAGCTGTGTCCCGCTGTGTCCCGTTGTGTCCCCAGCTGTGTACCCCACTGTGTCCCGCTGTGTCCACTCTGTGTCCTCGCTGTGTCCCCCGCTGGGTCCCGCTGTGTCCTCGCTGTGTTCCCCGCTGGGTCCCACTGTGTACCCCTCTATGTCCCCCGCTGTGTCCCGCTGTGCCCCCCTCTGTGTCCCTGCTGTGTCCCTGCTGTGTCCCCCTGTGTCCCGCTGTGTACTGCTGTGTCCCCCGCTGTGTCCCGCTGTGTCCCCCACTCTGTGCCTCTGTGTGCTGCTGTCTCACGCTGTTTTCCCGCTGTGTCCCCGCTGTATCCCTCTGTGTACCCTGCTGTGTCCAGCTTTGTCCCTGCTGTGTCACCACTGTGTCCCTCTGTCTCCCGCTCTGTCCCCCGCTGTGTCTCTCGCTTTGTCCCCGCTGTTTACCACTGTGTCCCGCTGTGCCCCCACTGTGTCCCGTTGTGTCCACAGCTGTGTACCACGCTGTGTAACGCTGTGTCCCCGCTGTATCGACGCTGTGTCCCGCTGGGTCCCGCTGTGTCCTCCCTGTGTCCCACGCTGTGTTGCGCTGTGTCCTCGCTGTGTTCCCCGTGTCCCGCTGTATACCCCTCTGTGTCCCCTGCGGTGTCCCGCTGTGCCCCCCGCTGTCACCCTGCTGTGTCCCCGCTGTGTCCTGCTGTGTCCGGCTGTGTACTGCTGTGTCCCCCGCTGAGTCTCGCTGTGTCCCCGATGTGTCTCGCTCTGTCCTCCGCTGTGTCCCCCGCAGTGTCCCCCGCTGTTTCCCGCTGTGTCCCGCTGTGTCCCCCACTGTGTCCCGCTGTGTCCACTACTGTGCCCCCTGCTGTGTCCCTCCCGTGTCCCCGCTGTGTCCCGCTGTGTCCCGCTGTGTACTGCTGTGTCACCCGCTGAGTCCCGCTATGTCCCTGATGTGTCCCGCTGTGCCCCCCTGTGTGTCCCTGCTGTGTCCCTGCTGTGTCCCGCTGTGTCCCGCTGTGTACTGCTGTGTCCCCCGCTGAGTCCCGCTGTGTCCCTGCTGTGTCCCAATGTGTCCTCGCTGTGTCCCCCGCTGTGTCCGGATGTGTCTCGCTGTGGCCCCCGCTGTGTCCCCCGCTGTTTCCTGCTGTGTCCCCGGCTGTGTCCGGCAGTGTCCCTCGCTGTGTCCCGCTGTGTCCACTGCTGTGTCCCCGCTGTGTCCTGCTTTTTCCCCCGCTGTGTCCTGCTGTGTCCTCGCTCTGTCCCCCGCTGTGTGCTGCTGTGTCCTCGCTGTGTCCCCCACTGTGTCCCTCTGTGTGCTGCTGTGTCACGCTGTTTCCTCGCTGTGTACCCGCTGTGTCCCTCTCTGTACTCCGTTGTGTCCAGCTGTGTCACCGCTGTATCCCGCTGTGTCCCCTCTCTGTCCCGCTGTGTCCCGCAGTGTCCCCCGCTGTGTCCCGCTGTGTCCCCACAGTGTCCCCGCTGTGTCCCACTGTGTCACACTGTGTCCCATGGTGTCCCGCTTTGTTCCCCGCTGTGTCCCACGCCTATTCCCCTCTGTGTCACCTCTGTTTCCCGCTGTGTCCCGCTGTGTTTCGTGGTGTCCCGCTTTGTCCCCCGCTCTGTCCCCCGCTGAGTCCCCGCTGTGTCACCACTATGTCCCACTGTGTCCTCGCTGTGTCCCCCGTTGTCTCCCACTCTGTCCCCCGCTGTGTCTCATGCTTTGTCCCCGCTGTGTCACACTGTGTCCCGCTGTGCCCCCACTGTGTCCCGTTGTGTCCACAGCTGTTTACCATGCTGTGTAACGCTGTGTACCTGCTTTATCGACGCTGTGCCCGCTGGGTCCCGCTGTGTCCTCGCTGTGTTCCCCGCTGTGTCCCGCTGTGTCCTGCTGTGTCCCCCGCTGTGTCCTCGCTGTGTCCCCCGCTGTGTCCCGCTGTGTCCTCGCTGGGTCCAACACTGTGTCCCGCTGTGTCCTCCCTGTGTCCCCCGCTGTGTCCCGCTGTGTTCCCCGCTGGGTCCCGCTGTGTCTACTGCTGTGTCCCCTCTGTGTGCCCGCTGTGACCCAACTGTGTACTCCGTTGTGTCCAGCTGTGTCACCGCTGTGTCTCGCTGT
>NW_012299052.1:0-3847 GCF_000151885.1 Dipodomys ordii | reverse complement strand
CTGGGTCCCACAGGATCCCGCAGTGTCCCCCGCTGTGTCCCGCTGTGTCACCGCTGTGTCCCGCTCTGCCCCCGCTCTATCGACGCTGTGTCCCGCTGTGTCCCGCTGTGTCCCACTGTGTCCCCCGCTGTGTCCCGCTTTGTCACCGCTGTGTCCCGCTGTGTCCTCGCTGTGTCCCCCGCTGTGTCCCGCTTTGTCACCGCTGTGTCCCGCTGTGTCCTCGCTGTGTCCCCAGCTGTGTCCCGCTTTGTCCCCGCTGTGTCCCGCTGTGTCCCCCGCTGTGTCCCGCTGTGTCCCCTGGTGTGTCCCCACTGTGTCACGCTGTGTTTCGCTGTGTCCGGCTGTGTCCTCGCTCTGTCTCCCTCAGTGTCTAGCTGTGTCACGCTCTGTCCCTTCTGTGTCCCTCTGTGTCCAGCTCTGTCCCCGCTGTGTGTCCGCTGTGTCCCGCTGTGTACCCTTCTGTGTCCAGCTGTGTCCCCTCTGTGTCCCGCTGTGTCCCTTCTCTGTCCCCTGCTGTCCACCGCTGTGTCCCCTGGCTGTGTCCCGCAGTGTCCCCGCTGTGTCCCGCTGTGTCCTACTGTGTCCCGTGGTGTCCCGCTTTTTTCCCTCTATGTCCCCTGCTGAGTCCCCTCTGTGTCCCCGCTGTGTCCAGCTGTGTCCTCGCTGTGTCCTCCGCTGTCTCCTGCTTTGTCCCACGCTGTGTCCTACTGTGTCCCAATGTGTCCCTGCAGTGTCCCCCGCTGTGTCCCGCTGTGTCCCGCTGTGTCCCCTGCTGTGTCCTGCTGGGTCCAGCTGTGTCCCCGCTGTGTCTCCGCTGTATCCCTCTGTGTCCCACGCTGTGTCCCCGCTGTGTCCCGCTGTGTCCCCCGCTGTGTCCCACTGTGTCCCCCGCTGTGTCCCGCTGTGTCCACTGCTGTGACCCCGCTGTGCCTTGCTGTGTCCCGCTGTGTCCCCCACTGTCCCCCGCTGTGTCCTTGCTGTGTCCCTCTGTGTCCCGCTGTGTCCCCCAGTGTCCCCAGCTGTGTCCCGCTGTGTCACCGCTGTGTCCCGTTGTGTCCTCGCTGTGTCCCCCGCTGTGTCCTTCTTTTTCCCTTCTGTGTACCCCGCTGTGTCCCGCTGTGTCCCCCACTGTGTCCCGCTGTGTCCCCGCTGTGTCCTGCTGTGTCCCCCGCTGTGTCCCGCTGGGTCCCGCTGTGTCCCCTGCTGTGTCCCGCTGTGTCCCTGCAGGTTCACCGCTGTTTCACGCTGTGTCCTGCTGTGTCTCGCTGTGTCCCGCTGTGACCTCACTTTGTCCCATGCTGTGTTCCGCTGTGTCCTCCCAGTGTCCCCCGCTGTGTCCCGCTGTGTCCCCCGCTGTGCCCCGCAGTGTCCCGCTGTGTCCCGCTGTGTCCTTGCTGTGTCCCACTGTGTCCCCGCTGTTTCCCCGCTGGGTCCTGCTGTGTCCCGTTGTGTCCCGCTGGGTCCCCAGCTGTGTACCCCGCTGTGTCCCGCTGTGTCCCCGCTGTATCGACGCTGTGTCCCGCTTGGTCCCGCTGTGTCCTCGCAGTGTTCCCTGCTGTGTCCCGCTGTTTACCCCTCTGTGTCACCCACTGTGTCCCGCTGTGTCCCGCTCTGTACTGCTGTGTCCCCCGCTGAGTCCCGCTGTGTCCCCGCTGTGTCCCAATTTGTCCGCGCTGTGTCCCCTGCTGTGTCCCGCTGTGTCCCCCCCTGTTTCCCCCGCTGTGTCCCGCTGTGTCCCGCTGTGTTTCCTGCTGTGTCCTCTGCTCTGTCCCACTGTGTCCCCCTCTGTGTCCTGCTGTGTCCCGCTTTGTCCCCCCTGTGTCCCTTGCTATGTCCCGCTGTGTCCACACTGTGTTCCCCGTGTGTCCCGCTGTGTACCCCGCTGTGACCCGCTGTGTCGCGCTGTGTCCCGCTCTTTCTCCGCTGTGTCCCCGCTGTGTGCCCAGTGTGTCCCGCTGCGTACCCCGCTGTGTCTAGCTGTGTCACTGCTGTGTCCCGCTGTGTACTGCTGTGTCCCACGCTGAGTCCCGCTGTGTCCCCGCTGTGTCCCAATGTGTCCTCGCTGTATCCCCCCCTGTGTCCCGCTGTGTCCCCCTGTGTCCCCAGCTGTGTCCAGCTGAGTCCCTCTGTGTCCCCTGCTGTGTCCCCCGCTCTGTCCCACTGTGTCCCCCTCTGTGTCCCGCTGTGTCCCGCTGTGTACTGCAGTGTCCCCCGCTGAGTCCCGCTGTGTCCCCGCTGTGTCCCAATGTGTCTTCCCTGTGTCCCCCGCTGTGTCCCCCTCTGTCCCCCGCTGTGTCCCGCTGTGTCAACTGCTGTGTCCACATTGTGTCCCGCTGTTTCCCCCGCTGTGTCCCGCTGTGTCGTCACTGTGTCCCGCTGTGTCCTTGCTGTGTCCACCGTGTGTCCCGCAGTGTACCCTGCTGTGTCCCCCGGGTGTCCCGCTGTGTACCCCGCTGTGTCCCGCTGTGTCACGCTTTGTCCCGCTCTTTCCCCACTGTGTTCCGCTGTGTCCCAGCTGTGTCCCGGCTGTGTGCCCGCTGTGTAATCTGTTGTGTCTCGCTTTGTACCCGTTGTGTCTCGCTGTGTCCCCCGCTCTGTCCCCCGCTGTGTCCCGCCTTGCCCCCCTCTGTGTCCCGCTGTGTCCTGCTGTGTCCCTCGCTGTGTCCCGCTGTATCCACGCAGTGTCGCCGCTGTATCCCACTGTGTCCCGCTGTGTTCCGTGTTGTCCCGTTTGTGCCCCTTAGTGTCCCCCACAGTGTCCCCACTGTGTCCCCGCTGTGTCCCGCTGTGTCCTCGCTGTGTCCCCTGCTGTGTCCTGCTCTGTTCCCCGCTGTGTCGCCCACTTTGTCCCCACTGTGCCCCTCTGTGTCCCGCTGTGTACCGCTGTGTCCCGCTGTGTCCTGCTGTGTCCCCCGCTGAGTCCCGCTGTGTACTCGCTGTGTCCCAATGTGTCCTCGCTGTGTCCCCCGCTGTGTCCCGCTGTGTCCCGCTGTGTCCGTCTGTGGCCCCTGCTGTATCCCCTGCTCTGTCCCACTGTGTCCCTGCTGTGTCCCTACTGTGTCCCCGCTGTGTCCCGCTGTGTCCCCCGCTGTGCCCCGCAGTGTTCCGATGTGTCCCGCTCTGTCCCCCACTGTGTCCCCCGCTGAGTCCTCTATGTGTCGCCGCTGTGTCCGGCTGTGTCCTCGCTGTGTCCCCTGCTGTCTCCCGCTTTGTCCCACGCTGTGTCCCGCTGTGTCCCGCTGTGTCCTCGCTGTGTCCCCCGCTGTGTCCTGCTGTGTTCCCGCTGTGTCCCAAGCTGTGTCCCGCTGTGTCCCGCTGTGTGCCCCGCTGTGTCCCACTATGTTCCCGCAGTGTCCCCGCTGTGTCCCCGCTGTGTCCTCGCTGTGTTCCCCGCTGTGTCCCGCTGTGTCCCCCGCTGTGTCTCGCTGTGTCTACTGCTGTGTCCCCACTGTGTCCCGCTGTGTCTCGCTGTGTCCCGCTGTGTCCTCGCTGTTTCCCACGCTGTGTTCTGCTGTGTCCTCGCTGTGTCCCCCGCTGTGTCCCGCTGTGTCCCACTGTGTCCTCACTGTGTCCCCCTCTGTGTCCCGCTGTGTCCCGCTTTGTCCCCCACTGTGTCCCGCTGTGTCCCGCTGTGTCCGGCTGTGTCCCGCTTTGTCCCCCACTGTGTCCCGCTGTGTCCCAGCAAAGACACCGCTGTGTCCCGCTGTGTCCCACTGTGTCCCATGGTGTCCCGCTTTTTCCCTTGCTGTGTCCCCGGCTGAGTCTCGCTGTGTCCCCACTGTGTCCTCTCTGTGTCCCCCGCTGTGTCCTGCTCTGTTCCCCACTGAGTCTCACGTTTTGTCCCTGC
>NW_012299051.1:0-3847 GCF_000151885.1 Dipodomys ordii | reverse complement strand
GCGGGGGACACAGCGGGACACAGCGGGAGACACAGAGGGGTACACAGCGGGACACAGCGGGGGATACAGAGAGGACACAGCGGGACACAGCGTCGATACAGTGGGGACAGAGCGGGTCACAGCAAGGACACAGCGGGACACAGCGTGGGACACAGCGGGACACAGCGGGGAAACAGCGGAGACTCAGCGGGGGACACAGCGGGACACAGCGGGGGACACAGCGAGACACGGCGGGGACAAAGCTGGACACAGCGGGGTACACAGAGGGACACAGCAGGGACACAGCGGGGAAACAGCGTGACACAAAAGGACACAGCGAGACACAGCGGGGGACAAAGCAAGGACACAGCTGCACACAGTGGGGGACACAGCAAGGACAGAGCGGGACACAGCAGGACACAGCGGGACACAGCGGGGGACACAGGAAGGACACAGCGGTACACAGAGGGGGACAAAGCGAGGACACATTGGGACACAGCGGGACTCAGCGGGGGACACAGCAGTACACAGCGGGACACAGCGGGACACAGCGGGGACACAGCAGGGACACAGCGGGGGACACAGCGGGACACAGCGGGGGAAAACAGAGGGGTACACAGCGGGACACAGCGGGGAAAAAAGTGAGGCCACAGCAGAACACAGCGTGGGACACAACGAGGACACAGCGGGACACAGCGGGGACAAAGCAGTAGACACAGCGGGACACAGTGGCGGACACAGAGGGACACAGCGTGGGACACAGGGAGGACACAGCAGGACCCAGCGGGACCCAGCGTCGATACTGCTGGGACACAGCAGGACACAGCGAGGTACACAGCTGGGGACACAGCGGGACACAGCGGGGAACACAGGGAGGACATAGCGGGACCCAGCGGAACCCAGCGTCGTTACAGCGGGGACACAGCGGGACACACCGGGGTCTACAGCTGTGGACACAACGGGACACTGCGGGGGACACAGAGAGGACAAAGCAGGAAAGAGCGGTACACAGCGGGGACACTGCGGGAACATAGTGGGACACAGCGGGGTACACAGCGGGACACAGCGGAGACACAGAGGGGACTCAGCGGGACAAAGTGGGGGACACAGCGGCACACAGCGGGACACAGCGGGGGACACAGCAGGGGACAGCGGAGACAGAGAGGGGCGAAAGCGAGACACAGCGGTGATACAGCTGGACACAACGGAGTACACAGCGGGACACAGCAGGGACCGAGCTGGACATAGTGGGACACAGCGAAACACAGCGGGGACACAGCGGGACACAGCGGGGGACCCAGCGAGGACACAGCGGGACACAGCAGGGGACACAGCTGGGGACACAGCGGGACACAGCGGGGAACACAGCGAGGACACAGCGGGACCCAGCAGGACACAGCGTAGATACACCGGGGACACAGTGTTACACAGCGTGGTACCCAGCTGTGGACACAACGGGACAGAGTGGGGGCACAGCGAGACACTGCGGGACACAGCAGGGGACACAGCGGGACACAGCGCGACACAGCGGGGAACAGAGAGGGAGACAGCGGGGGACACAGCGAGGACAAAGCGGGACACAGCGGTGACACAGCGGGGACTCAGTGAGGGACGCAACGGGGGACAAAGTGGGACACCACGGAACACAGCGGGACACAGCGGGAAACAGCAGTGACCCTGCGGGGACACGGTGGGACACAGCGGGGGACACATCGCGACACAGCGGGGGACAGAGCGAGGACACATTGGGACACATTGGGACACAGCGGGACTCAGCGGGGGACACCGCTGTACACAGTGGGACAAAGCGGGACACAGCGGGGACACAGCAGAGACACAGCCGGGGACACAGCGGGACACAGCGGGGGACACAGGGATGACACAGCGGGACACAGCGGGACCTAGCATCGATACAGCCGGGACACAGTGGGATACAGTGGGGTACACAGCTGGGGACACAGGGAGGACACAGCAGGACACAGCGGGACACAGCTGGGGACACAGCGGGGACACAGCGGGACACAGCGGAACACAGCAGGAGACAAAGCCGGAGACAGCGGGGGACACAGCGAGGACACAGGGGGACACAGCGGCGACACAGAGGGGACTCAGCGGGGGACACAGCGGGGGACAAAGTGGGACAACACGGGACACAGTGTTACACAGCGGGACACAGCAGGGACACTGCGGGACACAGCAGGACAAATCGGGGGACAAAGTGGGACACAGCGGGCCACAGCGGGGGACACAGCAGGGGACAGCGGAGATAGAGTGTGGCCACAGCGAGACAAAGCGGTGACACAGCTGGACACAGCGGGGTACACAGCGGGACACAGCGGGCACACAGCGGGGACACAGCGTCGATACAGCGGGGACACAGCGAGACACAGCGGGGAACACAGGAAGGAAACAGCGGGACCCTGTGGGACACAGAGTCGATACAGCAGGACACAACGGGGTACACAGCTAGGAACACAACGGGACACAGCGGGGGACACAGCGAGGACACAGCGGGAAATAGCGGGACACAGCGGGGGACACAGCGGGACCCAGCGGGAGACCCAGCGAGGACACAGCAGGACACAGCGGGACACGGCGTCGATACAGCGGGCACACAGCGTTACACAGCGTGGTACACAGCTGTGGACACAACGGGACACAGTGGGGGCACAGCGGGACACAGCGGGACACAGTGGGACACAAAGGGTACAAAGCGTGAGACACAGCGGGGGACAGAGCTGGAGACAGCGGGGGACACAGCCAGGATACAGCGGGACACAGCGTCGATACAGTGGGCACACAGCGTTACACAGCGTGGTACACACTGTGGACACAACGGGACACAGTGGGGGCACAGCCGGACACAGCGGGACACAGTGGGACACAGCGGGGACAAAGCGTGAGACACAGCGGGGGACAGAGAGGGAGACAGCAGGGGACACAGCGAGGAAACAGCGGGACAGAGCGGTGACAAAGCGGGGACTCAGCGGGGGACACAGTGGGACACAGCGGGGGACACAGCGGGACACAGTGCGGGACACTGCGGGACACAGTGTGGGACAGAGCGTGGGACACAGCGAGACACAGCGGGGACAAAGCTGGACACAGCGGGGTACACAGAGGGACACAGCAGGGACACAGCGGGGAAACAGCGTGACACAAAAGGACACAGCTGGACACAGCGGGGTACACAGCGGGACACAGCGGACACACAGCGGGGACACAGAGGGACACAGCGGGACACAGCGGGGACAGAGCGGGACACAGTCGGACACAGCGGGACACAGCGGGGGACACAGCGGGACACAGTGGGGGACCCAGCGAGGTCACAGCGGCACACAGCGGGGGACACAGCGAGGACACAGCGGTGGACACAACGGTGGACACAGCGGGACACAGCGGGGAATACAGCGAGGACACAGCGGGACACAGCGGGAAACACTGCGAGGTCACAGCGGGGGACAAAGCAGGACAACACGGGACACAGTGTGACACAGTGGGACACAGCGGGGACACTGCAGGGGCACAGCGAGACAAAGCGGGCGACACAGCGAGACACAGCGGGGGACACAGCGGGGGCAGCAGGGGACAGAGAGGGGACACAGAGGGACACAGCGGGGGACACAGAGGGGTACACAGCGGGACACAGCCGGAAACACAGCGCGGACACAGCGGGACACACCGGGACACAGCGTCAATACAGCGGGGACAGATAGGGTCACAGCAGGGACACAGCGGGACACAGCGGGGGACTCAGATGGACACATCGGGGACACAGCGGGACACAGCGCGACACAGCGGGGGACACAATGGAACACAGCGTGGGACACAGCGAGGACACAGCAGACACAGCATGACACAGCGGCGA
>NW_012299050.1:0-3848 GCF_000151885.1 Dipodomys ordii | reverse complement strand
TGCAGAAGGAGAAGCAGGAGAAACAGAAGAAGCAGAAGCTGAAGGAGAAGCAGAAGTAGGAGAAGGAGGAGAAGCAGAAGGAGAAGGAGAAGCGGAATGAGAAGCAGAAAGAGAAGCAGGAGAAGCACAAGAAAAAGAAGCAGGAGAAGCCGAAAGAGAAGAAGCAGAAGAAGCAGAAACAGAAGCAGAAGTAGAAGAAGAAGCAGAAGCAGAAGGAGAAGCAGCAGAAGAAGTAGAACCAGAAATTCAGACAGGAGAACATAAGAAGCAGAGCAGAAGCAGAAGGAGAAGCTAAAAGAGAAGCAGAAGAAGAAGTAGAAGAACCAGCAGTAGGAGAAGCAGCTGAAGAAGCAGAAAAACAAGCAGGAGAAGCAGAAGCAGAAAGAGAAGCAGAAGAAGAAGAAGCAGTAGAAGCATAAGAAGCAGAAGCAGGAGAAGCAGAACCAGAAGAAAAAGAAGAAGCATAAGAAGCAGAAGCAGATTGAGAAACAGAAGAAGGAGAAGGAGCAGCAGAAGGTGAAGCAGAAGGAGATGCAGAAGCAGAAAGAGAAGCAGAAACAGATGGAGAAGAAGAAGGAGAAGTTGGAGAATCAGAAGAATCAGAAGCAGAAGGAGAAAGAGAAGCAGAAGACGGAGAAGGAGAAGCAGAAGGAGAAGGACAAGTAGGAGAAGCAG
The DNA here is from genome assembly GCF_000151885.1 of Dipodomys ordii. Lineage (NCBI taxonomy): Eukaryota > Metazoa > Chordata > Mammalia > Rodentia > Heteromyidae > Dipodomys > Dipodomys ordii. Next base: position 3,173 of record NW_012299050.1, on the reverse strand, counting down.
AAGAAGCAGAAGCGGGAGAAGCAGAAGAAGAAGAAGAAGACACAGAAGAAGGAGAAGGAGCAGAAGGAGAAGCAGAAGCAGAAGGAGAAGCAGAAAGAGAAGCAGAAGAAGCAGTAGCAGGAGAAGCAGAAGCAGAAGAAACAGAAGAAGACCAAGAACCAGAAGGAGAACCTGAAGCAGAAGGAGAAGCAGAAGCAGCAGAAGCTGGAAAAGCAGAAGCAGAAGAAACAGAACAAGCAGAAGAAGCAGAAGCAGAACGAGAAGCAGAAGAAGAAGAAGGAGAAAGAGAAGGATTAGAAGTAGGAGGAGCAGAAGAAGAATAAGAAGCAGAAAGAGAAGCAGAAGGAGAAGCAGAAGGAGAAACAGAAGAAGCAGAAGCAGGAGAAGCAGAAGCAGAAGCAGAATGAGAAGCACAAGAAGGAGAAATTGAAGGAGAAGGAGAATGAGACGGAGAAGCAGAAGGAGAAGTAGGAGAAGCAGCAGAAGAAGAAACAGAAGAAGGAGAAGAGCAGAAGCAGAAGGAGAAGCAGAAGCAGAAGGAGAAGCAGAAGAAGCAGAAGCTGAAGCAGAAGAAGAAGAAACAGAAAAAGCAGAAGAAGCAGAAGAAGAAGCAGCAGGAGAAGCAGAAGAAGAAGAAGGAGAAAGAGAAGGATTAGGCGTAGGAGAAACAGAAGGATAAGCAGAAGCAGAAAGAGAAGGAGATGGAGAAGCAGGAGAAGCAGAAGGAGCAGAAGCAGGAAAATCAGAAGCATAATGAAAGGCAGAAGAAGGAGAAATTGAAACAGAAGAAGATGAAGATGCAGAAGGAGAAGCAGAATCAGTAGTAGAAGCAGAAGAAGGAGAAGCAGAAGGAGAAGGATAAAGAGAAACAGAAGGAGAAGCAGGAGAAGCAGAAGCAGGAGAAGCAGAATCAGAAGAAATAGAAGATGGAGAAGAAGCAGAAGCAGAAAGAGAAGCAGAAACAGAAGGAGAAGCAGAAATAGAAGCAGAAGAAGACGAAGAAGCAAAAGGAGAACCTGAAGCAGAAGGAGAAGCTGATGAAGCAGAAGAAGAAGAATCTGGAGAAGAAGAAGGAGAACCAGAAGGAGAAGCAGAAGCAGAAAGAGAAGCAAAAGCAGAAGGAGACGCAGAAGAAACAGAAGAAGCAGAAGCAGTAGAAGAAGCTGAAGATGCAGAAGCAGAAAGAGAAGCAGAAGGAATAGCAGAAGAACGAGAAGGAGAAACAGAAGGAGAAGCAGAAGGAGAAGCAGGAAAAGAAGAAGAAGCAGAAGCAGACGGAGAAGCAGAAGAAGGAGAAGGAGAAGCAGAAGAAGAAGAAGAAGCAGAAGGAAAAGGGCAAGCAGAAGGAGATGCAGAAGGAGAATCAGGAGAAGGAGAAGAAGCAGAAGCAGAAGGAGAAGAACTAAAGCGAAGAAGCAGAAGCAGAAGAAGCAGAAGCAGATGTAGAAAGAGAAGCCGACGAAGAGAAGCAGAACGAGAAGCAGGAGAAGCAGAAGAAGCAGAAGTTGCAGAAGCAGAAGAAGAAGAAACAGAAGAAGGAGAAGGAGCAGAAGCCGAAGGAGAAGCAGAAGCAGAAGGAGAAGAAGAAAGAGAAGCAGGAAAAGCAGAAAAAGCAGAAGCAGGAGAAGCAGAAGCAGAAGAAACAGGAGAAGGACAAGAAGCAGAAGCAGAAGCAGAAGGAGAAGCAGAAACAGAAGGAGAAGAAGAAAGAGAAAGAGGGGAAGCAGAAGAAGCAGAAGCAGGAGTAGCAGAAGCATAAGAATCCGAAGAAGCAGAAGCAGAACCTGAAGCAGAAGGAGAAGCAGGAGAAGGAGAAGAAGCAGAATCTGGAGTAGCAGAATGAGAAGCAGAAGTAGAAGCAGAAGCAGAAAGAGAATCAAAAGCAGAAGGAGAAGCAGAAGAAACAGATGAAGCAGAAGCAGTAGAAGTTGCAGCAGAACAGAAGGAGAAGCAGAAGGAATAGCTGAAGAACGAGAAGGAGAAGGAGTAACAGAAGGAGAAGCAGAAGGAGAATCAGGAGAAGCAGAAGAAGCACAAGGAGAAGCAGAAGGAGAAACAGAAGCAGAAGAAGCAGCAGAAGGAGAAGCAGAAGCAGAAGAAGATGCATAAGGAGAAGCAGGAGAAGCAGAAGAAGCAGAAGCAGAAGTAGAAGTAGAAGTAGGAGAAGGAGAAGGAAGAGCCGCAGAAGCAATAGGAAAAGCAGAAGGAGAAGCAGAAGCAGAATGAGAGGCAGAAAGAGAAGCAGTAGAAGCAGAAGAAGCAGGAAAAGAAGAAGCAGAAGAAAGAGAAGAAGAAGAAGAAGAAGAAGAAGAAGAAGAAGAAGAAGAAGAAGAAGAAGAAGAAGAAGAAGAAGAAGAAGAAGAAGAAGAAGAAGAAGAAGAAGAAGAAGAAGAAGGAGAAGGAGAAGGAGAAGCATAAGGAGAAGAAGTAGAAGCAGAAGCAGGAGAAGCAGAAGCAGTAGAAAAAGAATAAGCATAAGAAGAAGAAGCAGAGGGAGAAGCAAAAGAAGGAGAACGAGCAGCAGAAAGAGAATTAGAAGGAGAATCAGAAGGAGAAGCAGAAGAAGGAGTAGCAGAAGCAGAAGAAGCAGCAGAAGGAGAAGCAGAAGCAGAAAAAGATGCAGAACGAGAATCAGGAGAAGCAGAAGAAGCAGAAGCAGAAGCAGAAGTAGGAGAAGGAGAAGGATAAGGAAGTGCAACAGAAGCAATAGGAGAAGCAGAAGGAGAAGCAGAAGCAGAATGAGAAGCAGAAAGAGAAACAGTAGAAGCAGAAGAAGCAGGAAAAGTAGAAGCAGAAGAAAGAGAAGAAGAAGAAGAAGAAGAAGAAGAAGAAGAAGAAGAAGAAGAAGAAGAAGAAGAAGAAGAAGAAGAAGAAGAAGAAGAAGAAAAAGAAGAAGAAGAAGAGGAAGAAGAAGAAGAAGTAGTAGTATAAGGAGAAGTATAAGGAGAAGCATAAGGAGAAGCAGGAGAAGCAGAAACAGGAGAAGTAGAAGTAGAAGAAAAAGAATAAGTAAAAGAAGTGGAAGTAGTGGGAGATGTAGAAGAAGGAGAAGGAGAAGGAGTAGTAGAAGGAGAAGGAGAAGTAGAAAAGAGAAGCCTGAAATAGAAGGAGAATAAGAAAGGAGAAGTAGGAGAATCAGAAGGATAGAAGTAGAAGTAGAAAGAGGAGAAGAA
>NW_012299049.1:0-3848 GCF_000151885.1 Dipodomys ordii | reverse complement strand
GCAGAAAGAGAAGGAGGGGAAGCAGAAGAAGCAGAAGCAGGAGAAGCAGAAGCATAAGAATCCGAAGAAGCAGAAGCAGAACTGAAGCAGAAGGAGAAGCAGGAGAAGCAGAAGAAGCAGAATCTGGAGAAGCAGAATGAGAAGCTGAAGGAGAAGCAGAAGCAGAAAGATAATCAAAAGCAGAAGGAGAAGCAGAAGAAACAGAAGAAGTAGAAGCAGGAGCAGTTGTAGCAGAAGCAGTAGGAAAAGCAGAAGGAAAAGCAGAAGAACAAGAAGGAGAAGGAGAAACAGAAGGAGAAGCAGAAGGAGAAGCAGAAAGAGAAGCAGGTAAAGCAGAAGAAGAAGCAGAAGGAGAATCAGAAGGAGAAGCAGAAGAAGGAGAAGGAGAAGCAGAAGCAGAAGAAGATGCAGAAGGAGAAGCAGAAGAAGCAGAAGCAGAAGGAGAAGCAGGAAAAGCAGAAGAAGCAGAAGCAAAAGGTGAAGCAAAAGAAGGAGAAGGAGAAGCAGAGGCAGAAGAAGAAGCATAAGGACAAGCACAAGCAGAAGGAGATGCAGAAGGAGAAGCAGGAGAAGCAGAAGAAGCAGAAGCTGAAAGAGAAGCAGAAGTAGGAGAAGGAGAAGGAGGAGAAGCAGAAGCAGAAGGAGAAGCAGAAGCAGAATGAGAAGCAGAAAGAGAAGCAGGAGGAGGACAAGAAGCAGAAGCAGGAGAAGCCGAAAGAGAAGAAGCAGAAACAAAAGCAGAAGGAGATGCAGAAAGAGAAGCAGCAGAAGAAGTAGAACCAGAAATTCAGGCACGAGAAACAGAACAAGCAGAAGCAGAAGGAGAAGCAAAAAGAGAAGCAGAAGGAGAAGTAGAAAAAGCAGCAGAAGAAGCAGAAAAACAAGCAGGAGAAGCAGAAGCAGAAAGAGAAGTAGAAGCAGAAGAAGAAGCAGTAGAAGCATAAGAAGCAGAAGCAGGAGAAGCAGAACCAGAAGAAAAAGAATAAGCATAAGAAGCAGAAGCAGAGGGAGAAACAGAAGAAGGAGAAGGAGCAGCAGAAGGTGAAGCAGAAGGAAATGCAGAAGCAGAAAGAGAAGCAGAAATAGAAGAAGAAGAAGGAGAAGTTGGAGAAGAAGCAAAAGCAGAAAGAGAAGCAGAAGGAGAAGGAGATGCACAAGGAGAAGGACAAGCAGCAGAAGCAGAAGAAGCAGAAGCGGGAGAAGCAGAAGAAGAAGAAGAAGAAGAAGAAACAGAAGAAGGAGAAGGAGCAGAAGGAGAAGCAGAAGCAGAAGGAGAAGCAGAAAGAGAAGCAGAAGAAGCAGTAGCAGGTGAAGCAGAAGCAGAAAAAACAGAAGAAGCCGAAGAATCAGAAGGAGAACCTGAAGCAGAAGGAGAAGCAGAAGCAGCAGAAGCTGGAAAAGCAGAAGCAGAAGAAACCGAACAAGCAGAAGAAGCAGAAGCAGAACGAGAAGCAGAAGAAGAAGGAGAAAGAGAAGGATTAGGAGTAGGAGGAGCAGAAGCAGAATAAGAAGCAGAAAGAGAAGCAGAAGAAGAAACAGAAGAAGCAGAAGCAGGAGAAGCAGAAGCAGAATGAGAAGCACAAGAAGGAGAAATTGATGGAGAAGGAGAAGGAGACGGAGAAGCAGAAGGAGAAGTAGGAGAAGCAGAGAAAAAGAAGCAGGAGAAGCAGAAACAGAAGAAGCAGAAGGAGAAGAGCAGAAGCAGAAGGAGAAGCAGAAGGAGAAGCAGAAGAAGCAGAAGCTGAAGCAGAAGAAGAAGAAACAGAAAAAGCAGAAGAAGCAGAAGAAGAAGCAGCAGGAGAAGCAGAAGAAGAAGAAGGAGAAGGAGAAAGAGAAAGATTAGGAGTAGGAGAAACAGAAGGATAAGCAGAAGCAGAAAGAGAAGGAGAATGAGAAGGAGAAGCAGGAGAAGCAGAAGAAGCAGAAGCAGGAGAAGCAGAAGCAGAAGAAACATAGGAAGGAGAAGAAGCAGAAGGAGAAGCAGAAACAGAAGGAAAAGCAGAAAGAGAAGCAGGAGAAGCAGAAGAAGCAGAATCTGGAGAAGCAGAAGGAGAAGCAGAAGCAGAAAGAGAAGCAAAAGCAGAAGGAGAAGCAGAAGAAACAGAAGAAGCAGAGGCAGTAGCAGAAGAAGCAGAAGATGCAGAAGCAGAAGGAGAAGCAGAAGGAAAAGCAGAAGAACGAGAAGGAGAAGGAGAAACAGAAGGAGAAGCAGAAAGAGAAGCAGAAGAAGGAGCAGGAGAAGGAAAAGCAGCAGGAGAAGCAGAAAGAGCAGCAGAAGGAGAAGCAGAAGCAGAAGCAGAAGTAGAAGCAGAAGAAGGAGAAGCAGAAGGAGAAGCATAAAGAGAAACAGAAGGAGAAGCAGGAGAAGCAGAAGCAGGAGAAGCAGAATCAAAAGAAATAGAAGGATAAGAAGCAGAAGCAGAAAGAGAAGCAGAAACAGAAGGAAAAGCAGAAATAGAAGCAGAAGAAGCTGATGAAGCAGAAGCAGAACCTGAAGCAGAAGGAGAAGCAGGAGAAGCAGAAGAAGCAGAATCTGGAGAAGAAGGAGAACCAGAAGGCGAAGCAGAAGCAGAAAGAGAAGCAAAAGCAGAAGGAGAAGCAGAAAGAGAAGCAGAAGAAACAGAAGAAGCAGAAGCAGTAGCAGAAGAAGCTGATGATGCAGAAGCAGATAGATAAGCAGAAGGAATAGCAGAATAACGACAAGGAGAAACAGAAAGAGAAGAAGAATGAGAAGCAGAAGGAGAAGCAGGAAAAACAGAAGAAGCAGAAACAGACGGAGAAGCAGAAGAAGGAGAAGCAGAAGCAGAAGAAGAAGCAGAAGGAAAAGCACAAGCAGAAGGAGATGCAGAAGGAGTAGCAGGAGAAGCAGAAGAAGCAGAAGCAGAAGGAGAAGAAGAAGGAGAAGAAGCAGAATCAGAAGAAGCAGAAGGAGAAGTAGAAAGAGAAGCCGACGAAGAGAAGCAGAACGAGAAGCAGGAAAGCAGAAGAAGCAGAGCGGGAGAAGCAGAAGAAGAAGAAACAGAAGAAATAGAAGGAGCAGAAGCAGAAGGAGGAGCAGAAGCAGAAAGAGAAGCAGGATAAGCAGAAGAAGCAGAAGCAGGAGAAGCAGAAGCAGAAGAAACAGGAGAAGGACAAGAAGCAGAAGCAGAAGCAGATGGAGAAGCAGAAACAGAAGGAGAAGCAGAAAGAGAAGGAGGGGAAGCAGAAGAAGATGAAGCAGGAGAACAAGAAGCACAAGAATCCGAAGAAGCAGAAGCAGAACCTGAAGCAGAAGGAGAAGCAGGAGAAGCAGAAGAAGCAGAATCGGGAGAAGCAGAATGAGAAGCTGAAGGAGAAGCAGAAGCAGAGAGAGAATCAAAAGGAGAAGGAGAAGCGGAAGAAACAGAAGAAGCAGAAGCAGTAGCAGTTGTAGCAGAAGCAGAAGGAGAAGCAAAAGTAAAAGCAGAAGAACGAGAAGGAGAAGGAGAAACAGAAGGATAAACAGAAGGAGAAGCAGAAAGAGAAGCAGAACAAGCAGTAGCAGGAGAAGCAGAAGTAGAAGAAACAGAAGAAGCCGAAGAATCAGAAGGAGAACTTGAAGCAGAAGGAGAAGCAGAAGCAGCAGAAGCAGGAAAAGCAGAAGCAGAAGAAACCGAACAAGCAGAAGAAGCAGAAGCAGAACGAGAAGCAGAAGAAGAGGGAGAAAGAGAAGGATTAGGAGTAGGAGGAGCAGAAGCAGAATAAGAAGCAGAAAGAGAAGCAGAAGGAGAAGCAGAAGGAGAAACAGATGCAGAAGCAGGAGAAGCAAAAGCAGAGAGAGAAGCACAAGAATGAGGAATTGATGGAGAATGAGAATGAGACGGAGAAGC
>NW_012299048.1:0-3849 GCF_000151885.1 Dipodomys ordii | reverse complement strand
CTTCTCCTGCTTCTCTTTCTGCTTCTCCTTCTGCTTCTGCTTCTCCTTCGGCTTCTGCTCCTTCTATTTCTTCTGTTTCTTTTGCTTCTGCTTCTCACGCTCTGCTTCTTCTGCTTCTCCTGCTTCTCGTTCTGCTTCTCTTCGTCGGCTTCTCTTTCTACTTCTCCTTCTGCTTCTTCTGATTCTGCTTCTTCTCCTTCTTCTTCTCCTTCTGCTTCTGCTTCTTGTCCTTCTCCTGTTTCTTCTGCTTCTGCTTCTCCTGCTTCTGCTTCTTCTGCTTTTCCTGCTTCTCTTTCTGCTTCTCCTTCTGCTTCTGCTCCTCCTTCTGCTTCTCCTCCTTCTATTTCTTCTGTTTCTTCTTCTTCTGCTTCTCCCGCTCTGCTTCTTCTGCTTCTCCTGCTTCTCGTTCTGCTTCTCTTCGTCGGCTTCTCTTTCTACAACTCCTTCTGCTTCTTCTGATTCTGCTTCTTCTCCTTCTTCTTCTCCTTCTGCTTCTGCTTCTTCTGCTTCTCCTGCTACTCCTTCTGCATCTCCTTCTGCTTGTGCTTTTCCTTCTGCTTCTTCTTCTCCTTCTTCTGCTTCTCCGTCTGTTTCTGCTTCTTCTGTTTTTCCTGCTTCTCCTTCTGCTTCTTATTCTTCTTCTCCTTCTGTTTCTCCTTGTCGTTATTCTGCTATTCCTGCTGCTTCTCTTTCTGCTTCTGCATCTTCAGCTACTTCTGCTACTGCTTCTGCTTCTGCTTCTTCTGTTTCTTCTGCTTCTCTTTCTGCTTCTCCTTCTGCTTTTGCTTCTCTTTCTGCTTCTGCTTCTCCTTCTGGTTCTCCTTCTTCTCCAGATTCTGCTTCTTCTGCTTCTCATGCTTCTCCTTCTGCTTCAGGTTCTGCTTCTGCTTCTTCGGATTCTTATGCTTCTGCTTCTCCTGCTTCTCCTTCTCATTCTCCTTCTCTTTCTGCTTCTGCTTATCCTTCTGTTTCTCCTACTCCTAATCCTTCTCTTTCTCCTTCTCCTTCTTCTTCTTCTGCTTCTCCTGCTGCTTCTTCTTCTGCTTCTTCTGCTTTTTCTGTTTCTTCTTCTTCTGCTTCAGCTTCTGCTCCTTCTGCTTCTCCTTCTGCTTCTCCTTCTGCTTCTGCTCTTCTCCTTCTGCTTCTTCTGTTTCTGCTTCTCCTGCTTCTTCTTCTTCTGTTTCTCCTACTTCTCCTTCTGCTTCTCCGTCTCCTTCTCCTTCTGCTTCAATTTCTCCTTCTTGTGCTTCTCATTCTGCTTCTGCTTCTCCTGCTTCTGCTTCTTCTGTTTCTCCTTCTGCTTCTTCTTCTGCTTCTCTTTCTGCTTCTTATTCTGCTTCTGCTCCTCCTACTCCTAATCCTTCTCTTTCTCCTTCTTCTTCTGCTTCTCGTTCTGCTTCTGCTTATTCTGCTTGTTCGGTTTCTTCTGCTTCTACTTTTCCAGCTTCTGCTGCTTCTGCTTCTCCTTCTGCTTCATGTTCTCCTTCTGATTCTTCGGCTTCTTCTGCTTCTTCTGCTTCTGCTTCACCTGCTACTGCTTCTTCTGCTTCTCTTTCTGCTTCTCCTTCTGCTTCTGCTTCTCCTTCTGCTCCTTCTCCTTCTTCTGTTTCTTCTTCTTCTTCTGCTTCTCCCGCTTCTGCTTCTTCTGCTTGTCCTGCTTGTCCTTCTCCTTCTGATTCTCCTTCTCCTTCTTCTGCTTCTCTTTCTGCTTCTGCTTCTTCTGATTCTCCAACTTCTTCTTCTTCTTCTTCTTCTTCTATTTCTGCTTCTCTTTCTGCTTCTGCATCTCCTTCTGCTTCACCTTCTGCTGCTCCTTCTCCTTCTTCTGTTTCTCCCTCTGCTTCTGCTTCTTATGCTTCTTCTTTTTCTTCTGGTTCTGCTTCTCCTGCTTCTGCTTCTTATGCTTCTACTGCTTCTTCTTGTGCTTCTTCTGCTTCTACTTCTCTTTCTGCTTCTGCTTCTCCTGCTTGTTTTTCTGCTTCTGCTGCTTTTTCTACTTCTCCTTCTGCTTCCCTTTTTGCTTCTCCTTCTGCTTCTGCTTCTTCTGTTTCTCGTGCCTGAATTTCTGGTTCTACTTTTCTGCTGATTCTCCTTCTGCTTCTGCTTCTCCTTCTGCTTCTGTTTCTGCTTCTTCTCTTTCGGCTTCTCCTGCTTCTGCTTCTTGTCCTCCTCCTGCTTCTCTTTCTGCTTCTCATTCTGCTTCTGCTTCTCCTTCTGCTTCTGCTTCTCCTCCTTCTCCTTCTCCTACTTCTGCTTCTCTTTCAGCTTCTGCTTCTTCTGCTTCTCCTGCTTCTCCTTCTGCATCTCCTTCTGCTTGTGCTTGTCCTTATGCTTCTTCTTCTGCCTCTGATTCTCCTTCTCCTTCTTTTGCTTCACCTTTTGCTTCTGCTTCTTCTGCTTTTCCTGCTTCTCCTTCTGCTTCTGCTTCTTCTGCTTCTCCTTCTGCATCTTCTTCTGATTCTGCTTCTCCTTCTCCTTCTTCTGCTTCTCCTTCTGATTCTCCTTCTGCTTCTTCTTCTTCTGCTTTACCTGCTTCTCTTTCGGCTTCTCCTTCTGCTTCTCCTTCTGTTTCTCCTTCTCCTTCTTGTTCATCTGCTTTTCCTTCTGCTTTTCCTACTGCTTCTGCTAAAACTGCTACTGCTTCTACTTCTTCTGTTTCTTCTGCTTCTCCTTCTGCTTTTGATTCTCTTTCTGCTTCTGCTTCTCCTTCTGCTTCTCATTCTGCTTCTCCAGATTCTGATTCTTCTGCTTCTCCTGCTTCTCCTTCTGCTTCAGGTTCTGCTTCTGCTTCTTCGGATTCTTATGCTTCTGCTTCTCCTGCTTCTGCTTCTTCTGATTCCCCTCCTTCTCTTTCTGCTTCTACTTCTGCTTCTGCTTCTTGTCCTTCTCCTGTTTCTTCTGCTTGTTCTTCTCCTGTTTCTGCATTTCCTTCTTCTCCTTCTGCTGCTCTTTCTGTTTCTCCTGCCGCTTTTCCTTCTACTGCTCCTTCTTCTGCTTCTCTTTCTGCTTCTACTCCTGTTTCTCCTTCTCCTTCTCCTTCTAGTTCTTCTGCTTTTCCTTCTGCTTCTCCTTCTGCTTCTGAATCTTCTGCTTCTTCTACTACTGCCTCTGCTTCATCTATTTCTTCTGCTTCTCCTTCTGCTTTTGCTTCTCTTTCTGCTTCTGCTTCTCCTTCTGCTTCTCCAGATTCTGCTTCTTCTGCTTCTCCTGCTTCTCCTTCTGCTTCAGGTTCTGCTTTTGCTTTTTCGGCTTCTTCTGCTTCTCCTGCTGCTGCTTCTTCTGCTTCTCCTGCTTCTCTTTCTGCTTTTCCTTCTGCTTCTCCTTCTGCTTCTGCTTCTTCCCCTTCTTCTGTTTCTTCTGCTTCGGCTTCTCCAGCTTCTGCTTCTCCTGCTTCTCGTTCTGCTTCTCTTTCTGCTTCTCTTTCTCCTTCTCCTTGTCCTTCTCCTTCTTCTGCTTCTTCTTCTGCTTCTCCTTCTGCTTCTGCTTCTGCTTCAATTTCTCCTTCTGCTTCTCATTCTGCCTCTGCGCCTTCTGTTTCTTCTGCTTCTCCTGCTTCTTCTTCTCCTGCTACTCCTACTTCTCGTGCTGCTTCTCCTACTGCGTCTCTTTCTGCTTCTGCTTATCCTTTTGCTTCTCCTACTCCTAATCCTTCTCTTTCGCCTTCTCCTTGTTCTTCTTCTGCTTCTCCTGGTGCTTCTGCTTCTGCTTATTCTACTATTTCTGTTTCTTCTGCTTCTGCTTCACATTGTGCTTCTTCTGTTTCTCCTTGTGCTTCAGATTCTGCTTCTGCTTCTTCGGCTTCTCCTGTTTCTTCTGCTTCTGCTTCTCCTGCTTCTCAGCTCTCCTGCT
>NW_012299047.1:0-3849 GCF_000151885.1 Dipodomys ordii | reverse complement strand
TCACAGCCGGACACAGCCGGGGACACAGCGGGACACAGCGAGAGACACAGCGGGGGACACAGCGGGACACAGCGGGGAACAAAGAGAGGACACAGCGAGACCCAGCGGGACACAACGTCGATAGAGCGGGGACACAGCGGGACACAGCGGTGACACAACGGGACTCAGCAGGGGATACTGCGGGACAGAGAGGGACCCAGCGGGAACACAGCAAGGACACAGCGGGGGACACAGCGGGACACAGCGGGACACAGCGGGGGACACAGCGAGGGACACAGCGGGGGACACAGCAGGACACAGTGGGAAACACAGAGACACAGCAGGACCCAGCGGGACACAGCATCGAAACAGCAGAGACACAGCAGGGACACAGCGGGGTACACAGCTGTTGACACAACGGGACACAGTAGGGAACACAGCGGGACACAGCAGGACACAGCGGGGCACAGCAGGGAAAAAACGGGAGACACAGTGGGGAACAGAGCAGGACACAGCGGGGGACACAGAGAGGACACAGTGGGGACACAGCGAGACTCAGCCGGGGACACAGCGGGGGACAAAGCGGGACACCACGGGACACAGTGGGACACAGCGGGACACAACGTGGTCACTGCGGGACACAGTGGGGGACAAAGCGGGACACAGCGGGACACAGGGGGGACGCAGCGGCACACAGCGAGACACGGCGGGGGACACAGCGGGACACAGAGGGGGACATAGCGAGGACACAGCGGGTCACAGCGGTACACAGCGGGGGACACAGCGAGGACACAGTGTGGGACACAGTGAGGGAAACAGCTGGACACAGCGGGGAACACAGCGAGGACACAGCGGGACACAGCGGGGGACACAGAGAGGACACAGCGGGACACAGCGGGGGACACAGCGAGGACACAGTGGGACACAGCGGCGACACAGAGGGGACTCAGCGGGGGACACATTTTGGGACAAAGTGGGACACCATGGGACACAGTGTTACACAGAGGGACACAGCGGCGACACTGCGGGACACAGCAGGACAAAGCGGGTGACACAGCGGGCCACAGCGGGCCACAGCGGGGCACAGAGCGGGGGACAGTGGAGACAGAGAGTGGCCACAGCGAGACACAGCGGTGACACAGCTGGACACAGCGGGGTACACAGCGGGACACAGCGGGCACACAGCGGGGAAACAGCGGGACACAGCGGGACACAGCAGGGACACAATGGGACACAGTGGGACAAAGCGGGAGACACAGCGGGACACAGCAGGCACACAGCGGGGACACAGAGGGACACAGCGGGGACAGAGCGGGACACAGCCGGACACAGCGCGACACAGCGGGGGACACAGCGGGACACAGTGGTGGACCCAGTGAGGACACAGCAGGACACAGCAGGGGACACAGCGAGGACACAGCGGGGGACACAGCGGGACCCAGCGGGGAACAGATCGAGGACACAGCGGGACACAGCGGGACATAGAGTCGATACAGCAGGGACACAGCAGGGACACAGCAGGGACACAGCGAGGACACAGCGGGACACAGCGGGGACACTGCGGGAACATAGCGGGACACAGCGGGGTACACAGCGGGACACAGCGGAGTACACAGCTGGGGACACAAAGGGACACATCGGGGGACCCAGCGGGACCCAGCAGGACACAGCGTCGATACAGCGGGGACACCGCGGGACATAGTGGGGTACACAGCTGGGGACACAACGGGACACAGCAGTGGACACAGCGAGGACACAGCGGGACACAGCTGGGACACTGAGGGAACATAGAGGGACACAGCGGGTACACAGCGGGACACAGCGGGGGACACAGAGTGGTACACAGCGGGACACAGCTGGAAACATAGCGAGGTCACAGCGGGGGAAAAAGCGGGACAACACGGGACACAGTGTGACACAGTGGGACAGAACGGTGACACAGCAGGGGCAAGGCGGGACAAAGCAGGGACACAGCGAGACACAGCGGGACACCGCGGGAGACACAGCGGGGGACAGCAGGGGACAGGGGACACAGCGGGACACAGCGGGGACACAGCTGGACACAGCGGGGTACACAGAGGGACACAGCGGGCACACACTGGGAATACAGCGGGACACAGCGGAACTCAGCGGGAGACACAGCAGTACACAGCGGGACACAGTGGGACACACCGGGGAGACAGCAGGGACACAGTGGGGGACAAAGCGGGATACAGAGGGTCAGAGCGGGGGACACAGCGGGAGACACAGAGGGGTACACAGCGGGTCACAGCGGGGAACACAGCGAGGACACAGCGGAACACAGCGGGACACAGCGTCGATACAGTGGGGACAGAGCGGGTCACAGCAAGGACACAGCGGGACACAGCGGGACACAGCGGGGGACACAGCGGAACACAGCGGGGACACAGCGGGGACTCAGCGGGGGACACAGCGGGACACAGCGGGGGACACAGCGAGACACGGCGGGGACAAAGCTGGACACAGCGGGGTACACAGAGGGACACAGCAGGGACACAGCGGGGAAACAGCGTGACAAAAAAGGACACAGCGAGACACAGCGGGGGACACAGCTAGGACACAGCTACACACAGTGGGGGACACAGCAAGGACAGAGCGGGACACAGCGGGACACAGCGGGGGACACAGGAAGGACACAGCGGTACACAGAGGGGGACAGAGCGAGGACACATTGGGACACAGCGGGATTCAGCGGGGGACACAGCAGTACACAGCGGGACACAGCGGGACACAGCGGGTGACACAGCAGGGACACAGCTGGGGACACAGCGGGACACAGCGGGGGGACACAGAGGGATGCACAGCGGGACACAGCGGGGAAAAAAGTGAGGCCACAGCAGAACACAGCGTGGGACACAACGAGGACACAGCGGGACACAGCGGGACACAGCGGGGACAAAGCAGTAGACACAGTGGGACACAGTGACGGACACAGAGGGACACAGCGTGGGACACAGGGAGGACACAGCGAGACCCAGCGGGACCCAGCGTCGATACTGCTGGGACACAGCGGGACACAGTGAGGTACACAGCTGGGGACACAACGGGACACAGCGGGGAACACAGGGAGGACATAGCGGGACCCAGCGGGACCCAGCGTCGTTACAGCGGGGACACAGCGGGACACACCGGGGTCCACAGCTGGGGACACAACGGGACACTGCGGGGGACACAGAGAGGACAAAGCAGGAAAGAGCAGTACACAGCGGGGACACTGCGGGAACATAGTGGGACACAGCGGGGTACACAGCGGGACACAGCGGTGACACAGAGGGGACTCAGCGGGACAAAGTGGGGGACACAGCGGCACACAGCGGGACACAGCGGGGGACACAGCAGGGGACAGCGGAGACAGAGAGGGGCGAAAGCGAGACACAGCGGTGATACAGCTGGACACAACGGAGTACACAGCAGGACACAGCGGGCACACAGCAGGACACAGCAGGGACCGAGCTGGACATAGCGGGACACAGCGAAACACAGCGTGGGACATAGCGGGACACAGCGGGGGACCCAGCGAGGACACAGCGGGACACAGCGGGGGACACAGCTGGGGACACAGAGGGACACAGCGGGGAACACAGCGAGGACACAACGGGACCCAGCAGGACACAGAGTCGATACAGCGGGGACACAGGGTTACACAGCGTGGTACCCAGCTGTGGACACAACGGGACAGAGTGGGGGCACAGCGAGACACAGCGGGACACAGCGAGGACACAGCGGGACACATTGGTGACACAGCGGGGAAAACAGCAGGACAAAGCAGCGGACACAGCGGGGGACACAGCGCGACACAGCAAGACATAGCATGGACACAGCAGTAGACACATCGGGACATAGCGGGGG
>NW_012299046.1:0-3849 GCF_000151885.1 Dipodomys ordii | reverse complement strand
TTCTGCTTCTTCTGCTTCTCCTGCTTCTCCTTCTCCTTCTCTTTCTGCTTCTGCTTATCCTTCTGTTTCCCCTACTCCTAATCCTTCTCTTTCTCCTTCTCCTTCTTCTTCTTATGCTTCTCCTGCTGCTTCTTCTTCTGCTTCTTCTGCTTTTTCTGTTTCTTCTGTTTCTGCTTCTCCTGCTTCTTCTTCTTCTGCTTCTCCTACTTCTCCTTCTGCTTCTCCGTCTCATTCTCCTTCTCCTTCAATTCCTCCTTCTTGTGCTTCTCTTTCTGCTTCTGCTTCTGCTTCTCCTGCTTCTGATTCTGTTTCTCCTTCTGCTTCTCCTTCTGCTTCTCTTTCTAATTCTTATTCTGCTTCTGCCCCTCCTACTCCTAATCCTTCTCTTTCTCCCTCTTCTTCTGCTTCTCGTTCTGCTTCTGCTTCTTCTGCTTGTTCGGTTTCTTCTGCTTCTGCTTTTCCAGCTTCTGTTGCTTCTGCTTCTCCTTCTGCTTCAGGTTCTCCTTCTGATTCTTCGGCTTCTTCTGTTTCTTCTGCTTCTGCTTCTCCTGCTACTGCTTCTTCTGCTTCTCCTTCTGCTTCTCCTTCTGCTTCTGCTTCTCCTTCTGCTCCTTCTCCTTCTTCTGTTTCTTCTCCTTCTTCTGCTTCTCTTTCTGCTTCTGCTTCTTCTGATTCTCCAACTTCTCCTTCTTCTTCTCCTTCTATTTCTGCTTCTCTTTCTCCTTCTGCATCTCCTTCTGCTTCATCTTCTGCTGCTCCTTCTCCTTCTTCTGTTTCTCCCTCTGCTTCTGCTTCTTATGCTTCTTCTTTTTCTTCTGGTTCTGCTTCTGCTTCTTATGCTTCTACTGCTTCTTCTTCTTCTTCTGCTTCTTCTGCTTCTACTTCTCTTCCTGCTTCTGCTTCTCCTGCTTGTTTTTCTGCTTCTTCTGCTGTTTTTTCTACTTCCCCTTCTGCTTCTCTTTTGACTTCTCCTTCTGCTTCTGCTTCTTCTGTTTCTGCTGCCTGAATTTCTGGTTCTACTTCTTCTGCTGCTTCTCCTTCTGCTTCTGCTTCTCCTTCTGCTTCTGTTTCTGCTTCTTCTCTTTCGGCTTCTCCTGCTTCTGCTTCTTGTCCTCCTCCTGCTTCTCTTTCTGATTCTCATTCTGCTTCTGCTTCTCCTTCTGCTTCTGCTTCTCCTCCTTCTCCTTCTCCTACTTCTGTTTCTCCTTCAGCTTCTGCTTCTTCTGCTTCTCCTGCTTCTCCTTCTGCATCTCCTTCTGCTTGTGCTTGTCCTTATGCTTCTTCTTCTGCCTCTGCTTTTCCTTCTCCTTCTTTTGCTTCTCCTTTTGCTTCTTCTGCTTTTCCTGCTTCTCCTTCTGCTTCTGCTTCTTCTGCTCCTTCTTCTGCTTCTCTTTCTGCTTCTCCTTCTGTTTCTCCTTCTCCTTCTCGTTCTTCTGCTTTTCCCTCTGCTTCTCCTTCTGCTTCTACATGTTCGGCTACTGCCTCTGCTTCTTCTGTTTCTTCTGCTTCTCCTTATGCTTCTCCTTCTGCTTTTGCCTCTTTTCTGCTTCTGCTTCTCCTTCTGCTTCTCCAGTTTCTGCTTCTTCTGCTTCTCCTGTATCTCCTTATGCTTCAGGTTCTGCTTCTGCTTCTTCGGCTTCTTCTGCTTCTGCTTCTCCTGCTGCTGCTTCTTCTGCTGCTCCTGCTTCTATTTGTGCTTTTCCTTCTGTTTCTGCTTCTCCTTCTGCTTCTGCTTCTTCTCCTTCTTATGTTTCTTCTGCTTCTGCTTCTCCTGCTTCTGCTTCTCCTGCTTCTCGTTGTGCTTCTCTTTCTGCTTCTCTTTCTGCTTCTCCTTCTCCTTCTCCTTCTTCTGCTTCTCCTTTTCCTTCTCCTCCTTCTGCTTCAATTTCTCCTTCTGCTTCTCATTCTGCTTCTGCGTCTTCTGTTTCTTCTGCTTCTCTTGCTTCTGCTTCTCCTACTTCTCGTGCTGCTTCTCCTTCTGCGTCTCTTTCTGCTTCTGCTTATCCTTTTGCTTTCTCCTACTCCTAATCCTTCTCTTTCGCCTTCTCCTTCTTGTTCTTTCTGCTTGTCCTGATGCTTCTGCTTCTGCTTATTCTACTATTTCTTTTTCTTCTGCTTCTGCTTCAGATTGTGCTTCTTCTGTTTCTCCTGCTTCAGATTCTGCTTCTGCTTCTTCAGCTTCTCCTGTTTCTTCTGCTTCTGCTTCTCCTGCTTCTTCTGCTTCTCCTGCTTCTCTTTCTGCTTCTCCTTCTGCTTCTGCTTCTCCTTCTGCTTCTGCTCTTCTCCTTCTTCTGTTTCTTTTGCTTCTGTTTCTTCTGCTTCTTCTTCTTCTGTTTCTTCGGATTCTACTGCTGCTTCTCCTTCTTCTCCTCTTTCTGCTTCTTCTGATTCTCCTGCTTCTCCTTCTTTTTCTCCTTCTGTTTCTGCTTCTCTTTCTGCTTCTGCTTCTCCTTCTGCTGCTCCTTCTCCTTCTCCTTCTTCTGCTTCTCTCACTGCTTCTGCTTCTGCTTCTTTTGCTTATTCTTTTTCTTCTGCTTCAGCTTCTCCTGCTTCTGCTTCTTCTGCTTCTACTGCTTCTCCTTATACTTCTCCTTATGCTTCTCCTTATGCTTCTCCTTATGCTGCTGCTTCTTCTTCTTCTCCTTCATCTTCTTCTTCTTCTCTTTCTTCTGCTTCTGCTTTTCCTGCCTCTTCTGCTTCTACTGCTTCTCTTTCTGCTTCTTGTCCTTCTCCTGTTTCTTCTCCTTCTGCTTCTCCTGCTTCTGCTTCTTCTGCTTTTCCTGCTTCTCTTTCTGCTTCTCCTTCTGCTTTTGCTCTTGCTCCTTCTTCTGTTTCTTCTTCTTCTGCTTCTCCCTCTTGTGTTTCTTCTGCTTCTCCTGCTTCTCGTTCTGCTTCTCTTCGTCGGCTTCTCTTTCTATTTCTGCTTCTGCTTTTTCTGATTCTGATTCTTCTCCTTCTTCTTCTCCTTCTGCTTCTGTGTCTTCTGCATTTCCTGCTTCTCCTTCTGCATCTCCTTCTGCTTGTGCTTTTCCTTCTGCTTCTTCTACTGCTCCGGCTTCTCCTTCTCCTTCTTCTGCTTCTCCGTCTGCTTCTGGTTCTTCTGCTTTTCCTGCTTCTCCTTCTGCTTTTCCTTCTATTTCTCCTTCTCGTTCTTCTGCTATTCCTTCTGCTTCTCTTTCTGGTTCTGCATCTTCAGCTTCTTCTGCTACTGATTCTGCTTCTTCTGTTTCTTCTGCTTCTCCTTCTGCTTCTCCTTCTGCTTTTGCTTCTCTTTCTGCTTCTGCTTCTCCTTCTGGTTCTCCTTCTTCTTCTCCAGATTCTGCTTCTTCTGCTTCTCCTGCTTTAGCTTCTGCTTTTGCTTCTTCGGCTTCTTCTGCTTCTATTTCTGCTTCTCCTTCTGTTTGTGCTTCTCTTTCTGCTTCTGCTTCTTCTCCTTCTCCTATTTCTTCTGATTCTGCTTCTCCTGCTTCTGCTTCTCCTGCTTCTCCTTCATGAATTCACTTTATGCTTCTCCTTCTGTTTCTCCTTCTTCTGCTTCTACTACTGCTTCTGCTTCTCCTTCTGCATCTTCTGTTTCAATTTCTCCTTCTTCTGCTTTTCATTCTGCTTCTGCTTCTCCTGTTTCTGCTTCTTCTGCTTCTCCTGCTTCTCCTACTCATTCGCCTTCTCTTTCTGCTTCTGCTTATCCTTCTGTTTCTACTACTCCTAATCCTTCTCTTTCTCCTTGTTCTTCTTCTGCTTCTCGGTCTTCTTCTGCTTCTTCTGCGTGTTCTGTATCTTTCGCTTGAACGTTTCCAACTTCTGCTGCTTCTGCATCTCCTCTGCTTCCGGATCACCTTCCGCATCCTG
>NW_012299045.1:0-3849 GCF_000151885.1 Dipodomys ordii | reverse complement strand
TGTGTCCTACTGTGTCCCGTGGTGTCCCGCTTTTTCCCCTCTATGTCCCCTGCTGAGTCCCCTCTGTGTCCCCGCTGTGTCCAGCTGTGTCCTCATTGTGTCCTCCGCTGTCTCCCGCTTTGTCCCACGCTGTGTCCTACTGTGTCCCACTGTGTCCCTGCTGTGTCCCGCGCTGTGTCCCGCTGTGTCCCGCTGTGTCCCCCGCTGTGTCCTGCTGGGTCCCGCTGTGTCCCCGCTGTGTCCCTGCTGTGTCCGGCTGTGTCCCCCGCTGTGTCCCGCTGGGTCCCGCTGGGTCCCCCGCTGTGTCCCGCTGTGTCCCGCTGTGTCCCCGCAGGTTCACCGCTGTTTCACGCTGTGTCCTGCTGTGTTCCGTGGTGTCCCGCTTTGTTCCCCGCTGTGTCCCGCTGTGTCCACTGCTGGGTCCCTGCTGGGTCCCGCTGTGTCTCGCTGTTTCCCGCTGTGTCCTCGCTTTGTCCCATGCTGTGTTCTGTTGTGTCCTCCCTGTGTCCCCCGCTGTATCCCGCTGTGTCCCCAGCTGTGCCCCGCAGTGTCCCGCTGTGTCCCGCTGTGTCCTCGCTGTGTCCCACTGTGTCCCCGCTGTTTCCCCGCTGGGTCCTTCTGTGTCCTGCTGTGTCCCGCTGGGTCCCCCGCTTTGTCCCGCTGTGTCCCCGCAGTGTCCCCGCTGTGTCCCGCTGTGTCCCACTGTGTCCCCCGCCGTGTCCCGCTGTGTCCCGCTGTGTCCCGCTGCGTCCCCACTGTGTCCGGCTGTGTCCCGCTTTGTCCCCCACTGTGTCCCGCAGTGACCCCGCTGTGTCCCACTGTGTCCCACTGTGTCCCGTGGTGTCCCGCTTTGGCCCCGCTGTGTCCCCGGCTGAGTCTCGCTGTGTCCCCACTGTGTCCTCTCTGTGTCCCCCGCTGTGTCCTGCTCTGTTCCCCACTGTGTCTCCCGTTTTGTCCCCGCTGTGCCCCACTGTATCCCGCTGTGTCCCGCTGTGTACCCCACTGTGTCCCGTTGTGTCAACAGCAGGGTACCCCGCGGTGTCCCCGCTGTATCGACGCTGTGTCCCGCTGGGTCCTGCTGTGTCTCTCTCTGTGTTCCCCACTGTGTCCCGCTGTGTCCCCCGCTGTGTCACTCGCTGTGTCCCCCGCTGTGTCCCGCTGTGTCCCGCTGTGTCCCCCGCTGTGTCCTTGCTGTGTCCCCACTGGGTCCCGCTGGGTCCCGCAGTGTCCCCTGCTGAGTCCCGTTGTGTCACCGCTGTGTCCCGCTGTGTCCCCGCTCTATCGATGCTGTGTCCAGCTGGGTCCCGTTGTGTCCTCTCTTTGTTCCCCGCTGTGTCCCGCTGTGTCCCCCGCTGTGTCTCTCGCTGTGTCCCGCTGTGTCCCCGGCTATGTCCGGCTGTGTCCCGCTGTGTCCCCCGCTGTGTCCTTGCTGTGTCCCCGCTGTGTCCCGCTGTGTCCCGCAGTGTCCCCAGCTGTGTCCCGCTGTGTCACCGCTGTGTCCCGCTTTGTCCTCGCTGTGTCCTCCGCTGTGTCCCACTTTGTCCCTGCTGTGTACTCCGCTGTGTCCCTCTGTGTCCCCCGCTGTGTCCCGCTGTTTCCCCTGCTGTGTCCCCACTGTGGCACGCTGTGTTTCGATGTGTCCGGCTGTGTCCTCGCTCTGTCTCATTCAGTGACCAGCTGTGTCCTCCCTGTGTCCCCCGCTGTGTCCCACTAAGTCCCCTGCTGTGTCCCGCTGGGTCCCCCGCTTTGTCCCGCTGTGTCCACGCAGTGTCCCCGCTGTGTCCCGCTGTGTCCCACTGTGTCCTGTGGTGTCCCGATTTGTCCCCCGCTATGTCCCCTGCTGAGTCCCCTCTGTGTCCCCGCTGTGTCCCGCTGTGTCCCCCGCTGTGTCCCACTGTGTCCCCCGCTGTGTCCTGCTGTGTCCCGCTGTGTCCTGCTGGGTCCTGCAGTGTCCCCGCTGTGTCCCCGCTGTGTCCCGCTGTGTCCCCCGCTGTGTCCCCGCAGGTTCACCGCTGTTTCACGCTGTGTCCCGCTGTGTTCCGTGGTGTCCCGCTTTGTCCCCCGCTGTGGCCCCCCCTGAGCCACCTCTGTGTCCCCGCTGTGTCCCGCTGTGTCCTCGCTGTGTCCGCCTCTGTCTCCTGCTCTGTCCACCGCTGTGTCTCATGCTTTGTCCCCGCTGGGTCCCGCTGTGTCCCGCAGTGTCCCCAGCTGTGTCCCGCTGTGTCACCGCTGTGTCCCGCTTTGTCCTCGCTGTGTCCCCCGCTGTGTCCCACTTTGTCCCTGCTGTGTACCTCGCTGTGTCCCTCTGTGTCCCACGCTGTGTCCCGCTGTGTCCCCTGCTGTGTCCCCACTGTGTCACGCTGTGTTTCGCTGTGTCCGGCTGTGTCCTCGCTCTGTCTCCCTCAGTGTCCAGCTGTGTCCTCCCTGTGTCCCCCGCTGTGTCCCGCTGAGTCCCCTGCTGTGTTCCGCTGTGTCCCGCTGTGTCACGCTCTGTCGCCTCTGTGTCCCTCTGTGTCCAGCTCTGTCCCTGTTGTGAGTCCGCTGTGCCCCGCTGTGTACCCTTCTGTGTCCAGCTGTGTCCCCTCTGTGTCCCGCTGTGTCCCTTCTCTTTCCCCCGCTGTCCACCGCTGTGTCCCCCGGCTGTGTCCCGCAGTGTCCCCGCTGTGTCCCGCTGTGTCCTACTGTGTCCCGTGGTGTCCTGCTTTTTCCCCTCTATGTCCCCTGGTGAGTCCCCTCTGTGTCCCCGCTGTGTCCAGCTGTGTCCTCGCTGTGTCCTCTGCTGTCTCCCGCTTTGTCCCACGCTGTGTCCTACTGTGTCCCACTGTGTCCCTGCTGTGTCCCCCGCTGTGTCCCGCTGTGTCCCGCTGTGTCCCCCGCTGTGTCCTGCTGGGTCCCTCTGTGCCTCCGCTGTGTCCCTGCTGTGTCCCCGCTGTGTCCCGCTGGGTCCCGCTGGGTCCCCCGCTGTGTCCCGCTGTGTCCCCGCAGGTTCACCGCTGTTTCACGCTGTGTCCTGCTGTGTTCCGTGGTGTCCCGCTTTGTTCCCCGCTGTGTCCCGCTGTGTCCACTGCTGGGTCCCTGCTGGGTCCCGCTGTGTCTCGCTGTTTCCCGCTGTGTCCTCGCTTTGTCCCATGCTGTGTTCTGTTGTGTCCTCCCTGTGTCCCCCGCTGTATCCGGCTGTGTCCCCAGCTGTGCCCCGCAGTGTCCCGCTGTGTCCCGCTGTGTCCTCGCTGTGTCCCACTGTGTCCCCGCTTTTTCCCCGCTGGGTCCTTCTGTGTCCCGCTGTGTCCCGCTGGGTCCCCCGCTTTGTCCCGCTGTGTCCCCGCAGTGTCCCCGCTGTGTCCCACTGTGTCCTCGCTGTTTCCCATGCTGTGTTCTGCTGTGTCCTCGCTGTGTCCCCCGCTGTGTCCCGTTGTGTACCCAGCTGTGTACCCCGCTGTGTCCCACTGTGTCCCCGCTGTATCGACGCTGTGTCCCGCTTGGTCCCGCTGTGTCCTCGCTGTGTTCCCCCCTGTGTCCCGCTGTTTACCCCTCTGTGTCCCCCGCCGTGTCCCGCTGTGTCCGGCTGTGTCCCACTTTGTCCCCCACTGTGTCCCGCAGTGACCCTGCTGTGTCCCGCTGTGTCCCACTGTTTCCCGTGGTGTCCCGCTTTGGCCCCGCTGTGTCCCCGGCTGAGTCTCGCTGTGTCCCCACTGTGTCCTCTCTGTGTCCCCCGCTGTGTCCTGCTCTGTTCCCCACTGTGTCTCCCGTTTTGTCCCCGCTGTGCCCCACTGTGTCCCGCTGTGTCCCGCTGTGTCCCCCACTGTGTCCCGTTGTGTCAACAGCTGTGTACCCCGCGGTGTCCCCGCTGTA
>NW_012299044.1:0-1035 GCF_000151885.1 Dipodomys ordii | reverse complement strand
TCATGTCCTTCTCTGTCCGCTGCTTTCCCCTGCTGTGTTTCCCGCTGTGACCTCTGCTGTGTCCCCCGCCTTGTCCCGCTGTGTCCCTGCAGTGTCCCCGCTGTGTCCCCCGGTGTGTCCCCCGCTGAGTCCTCGTTGTGTCCCCCGCTGTGTCCCGCTGTGTTACCCCGCTGTTTCCAGCTGTGTCCTTGCTGTGTCCCCCGCTGTCTCCTGCTTTGTCCCACGCTGTGTCCCGCTGTGACCCGCTGTGTCCTCGCTGTGTCCCCTGCTGAGTCCTGCTGTGTCCCACTCTGTACCCCGCTGTGCCCCGCTGTGTCCCGCTGTGTCCCACTGTGTCCCGTGGTGTCCCAGTTTGTCCCCCGCTGTTTCCCCGGGTGAGTCCCCGCTGTATCCCACTGTGTCCCCCACTGGGTCCCGCTGTGTCTACTGCTGTGTCCCCCGCTGTGTCCCGCTGTGTCCCTCTGTGTCCCGCTGTGTCCTCGCTGTGTCCCACGCTGTGTTCCGCTGTGTCCTCGCTGTGTCCCCCGATGGGTCCCGTTGTGTCCCCAGCTGTGTACCCCGCTGTGTCCCCGCTGTATCGACGCTGTGTCCTCGCTGTGTCCCCCGCTGTGTCCCGCTGTATACTGCTGTGTCCTCGCTGTGTCCCCGCTGTCTCCCGCTGTCCCACAATTCGTCTAACGATTGGTCCTCGCTGAGTCCCACTATGTCCTGCTGTGTCCCTCTGTGCCCCCACTGTGTCCCGTTGTGTCCACAGATGTGTACCACGCTGTGTAACGCTGTATTCCCGCTGTATCCCCGCTGTATCGACGCTGTGTCCCGCTGGGTCCCGCTGTGTTCTCACTGTGTTCCCCGCTGTGTCCCGCTCTGTCCCGCTCTGTCCCTGCTGTGTGCCGCTGTGCCCTGCTGTGTCCTCGCTGTGTCCCCCGCTGTGTCCCGCTTTGTCCCCTGCTGTGTCCCTCTGTGTCCCGCTGTGTCCCGCTCTGTCCCTGCTGTGTCCCGCTGTGTCCTGCTTTGTCCTCGCTGTGTCCCCAGCTT
>NW_012299043.1:0-2814 GCF_000151885.1 Dipodomys ordii | reverse complement strand
TCCCCCGCTGTCACTGCTTTGTCCCACGATGTGTCCCGCTGTGACCCGCTGTGTCCTCGCTGTGTCCCGCTGTGTTCCCGCTGTGTCTCCCTGTGTTCCCCACTGTGTCCCGCTGTGTCCCGCTGTGTCCTTGCTGTGACCCGCTCTGTGCCCGCTGTATCGATGCTTTGTCCCGCTCTGTCCCGCTGTGTCCGCGCTGTGTTCCCCGCTGTGTCCCGCTGTGTACCCCTCTGTGTCCCCTGCTGTGTCCCGCTGTGTCCCCCGCTGTGACCTGCTGTGTCCCACTGTGTCCCCCACTGTGTCCCTGCTGTCTCCCTGGAGTGTCCCACTGTGTCCCGCTGTGTACTGCTGTGTCTCCCGCTGAGTTCCGCTGTGTCCCCGCTGTGTCCCAATGTGTCCTCGCTGTGTCATGCTCTGTCATGCTCCATCCCCGCTGTGTCCCGCTGTGTCCTGCTGTGTCCCCACTGTGTGCCCGCTGTGTCCCTCTGTGTACCCCGCTGTGTCCAGCTGTGTCCCCGCTGTGTCCCGCTGTGTCCCCTTTCCCTGTTGTCCCCCGCTTTGTCCCCCACTCTGTCCCACTGTGTCTCGCTGTGTTACACTGTGTCCCCTGTTGTCCTGCTTGGTCCCCCGCTGTGACCTCGCTGTGTTTCCCGCTGTGTCCCTCTGTGTACCACTCTGTGTCCCCAGCTGTGTCCCGCTGTGTACCCCGCTGTGTCCAGCTATGTTCCCGCAGTGTCCCCGCTGTCTCCCGCTGTGTCCTCGCTGTGTCCACCGCTGTGTCCCGTTGTGTCCCCAGCTGTGTACCCCGCTGTGTCCTGCTGTGTCCCCGCTGTATCGACGCTGTGTCCTGCTGGGTCCCTTGTGTCCTCGCTGTGTTCCCCGTTGTGTCCCGCTATGTCCCCCTCTGTGTCCCCCGCTGTGTCCCGCTGTGTCCCCCGCTTTGTCCCCTGCTGTGTCAGGCTGTGTCTCCCGCTGTGTCACCGCTGTGTCCCTTTCTCTGTCCCCCGCTGTGTACCCCGCTGTGTCCCGCTGTGTCCCGCTGTGTCCCCCGCTTTGTCCCGCTGTGTCCCCACAGTCTCCCCGCTGTGTCGCGCTGTGTCACACAGTGTCCCATGTTGTCCCGCTTTGTCACCCTCTGTGTCCCCCGCTGAGTCACCTCTGTGTCGCCTTTGTGTCCCGCTGTGTCCCCGGTGTGTCCCGCTGTGTCCCGCTGTGTACTGCTCTGTCCCCCGCTGAGTTCCGCTCTGTCCTCTCTGTGTCCCAATGTGTCCTCGCTGTGTCCTCGCTGTGTTTCCCGCTGTGTCCCGCTGTGTACACCTCTGTGTCCCCCACTGTGTCCCACTGTGTACCCCGCTATGTCCAGCTGTGTCCTCGCTGTGTCCCCCGCTGTCTCCTGCTTTGTCCCCCGCTGTGTCCCGCTGTGATTGCTGTGTCCTCGCTCTGTCCCCCGCTTTGTCCCGCTTGTCCCCACTGTGTCCCCCGCTGTGTCCCGCTGTGTCCCGCTGTGTAAGCTGCTGTGTCCCGCTATGTTCCCGCAGTGTCCCCGCTGTGTCCCGCTGTGTCCCACTGTGTCCCGTGGTGTCCCAGTTTGTCCCCCGCTGTGTCCCCCGGTGAGTCCCCGCTGTGTTCCGCTGTGTCCCCCACTGGGTCCCGCTTTGTCTACTGCTGTGGCCCCGCTGTGTCCCGCTGTGTCCTCGCTGTGTCCCACGCTATGTTCCGCTGGGTCATCGCTGTGTCCTCCGATGTATCCCGTTGTGTCCCCAGCTGTGTACCCCGCCGTGTCCCAATGTGTCCTTGCTGGGTCCCCCGCTGGTACCCGCTGTGTCCTCGCTGTGTCCCGCTGTGTCCCGCTCTGTCACTGCTGTGTCCCGCTGTGTCCCCGCTGTGTGTCCGCTGTGTACCGCTATGTACTCCGTTGTGTCCAGCTGTGTCCCCTCTCAGTCTCCGCTGTCCCCCGCTGTGTCCCCCGCTGTGTCCCGCTGTGTCCCGCTCTGTCCCGCTCTGTCCCTGCTGTGTCCCGCTGTGTCCCTGCTGTGTGTCCGCTGTGTCCCGCTAAGTACTCCATTTTGTCCCGCTGTGTCCCCTCTCAGTCTCCGCTGTCCCCCGCTGTGTCCTGCGGTGTCCCGCTGTGTCCCCCGCTTTTTCCCGCTGTTTCCATGCAGTGTCCCCGCTGTGTCCCGCTGTGTCACACAGTGTCCCATGGTGTCCCGCTTTGTCCCCCGCTGTGTCCCCTGCTGAGTCCCTTCTGTGTCGCCTCTGTGTCCCGCTGTGTCCCGCTGTGCCCCCACTGTGTCCCTTTGTGTCCACAGCTGTGTACCACGCTGTGTAACGCTGTGTCCCCGGCTGTGTCCCGCTGTGTCCCACTGTGTCCCGCTCTGTCCCTGCTGCGTCCTGCTGTGTCCTGCTGTGTCCTCGCTGTGTCCCCCGCTGTCTCCCACTCTGTCCCCCGCTGTGTCTCACGATTTTTCCTCGCTGTGTCCCACTGTGTCCCGCTGTGTCCCTGCTGTGTTCCCGCTGTGTCCCGCTTCGTCCCGCTGTGTCCCCCGCTGTGTCCCCCGTTGTGTCCCGCTGTGTCCCCCGCTGTGTCACCCTCTGTGTCCCGCTGTGTTCCCCGCTGTGTCCCGCTGTGTCCCCGACTGTGTCCCTGCTGTGTTCCCGCTGTGTCCCGCTTTGTCCCGCTGTGTCCCCCGCTGAGTTCCGCTGTGTCCCCGCTGTGTCCCAATGTGTCTTCGCTGTGTCACGCTCTGTTACCCTCTGTCCGGCTGTTATACCCGCTGTGTCCCCACTGTGTGCCTGCCGTGTCCTGCTGTGTAC
>NW_012299042.1:0-3849 GCF_000151885.1 Dipodomys ordii | reverse complement strand
CAGAAGGAGAAGCCAAAGCAGAAGGAGAAGCAGAAAGAGAAGCAGGAGAAGCAGAGAAGCAGGAGAAGCAGATGCAGAAGAAACAGGAGAAGCCGAAGAAGCAGAAGCAGAATCTGAAGCAGAACGAGAAACAGAAGAAGCACAATCTGAAGCAGAAGCAGAAGAAACAGAAATAGTAGAATAAGCAGAAGCAGAAGCACCAGGAGAAGCAGAAGAAGAAGAAGAAGAAGAAGTAGAAGAAGAAGAAGAAGAAGAAGAAGAAGGAGAAGGCGAAAGAGAAGGATTAGGAGTAGGAGAAACAAAAGGATAAGCAGAAGCAGAAAGAGACGCAGAAGGAGAAGCAGCACGAGAAGTAGGAGAAGCTGGAGAACCAGAAGCAGGAGAAGCAGAAGAAACAGAAGACGCAGAAGCAGAAGGAGAAGTAGAAGGAGAAATTGAAGCAGAAGCAGAAGGAGAAGCAGAAGCAAAAGGAGAAGCAGAAGCAGGAGAAGGAGAAGGAGAAGCACAAAGAGAAGCAGAACGAGAAGCAGGAGAAGCAGAAGCAGGAGAAGCAGAAGCAGAAGAAACAGAAGAAGGAGAAGAAGCAGAAGGAGAACCAGAAACAGAAGGAAAAGCAGAAAGAGAAGCAGGAGAAGCAGAAGAAGCAGCAGCAGGAGAAGCAGAAGCAGAAGAAGCCGAAGAAGCAGAAGCAGAACCTGAAGCAGAAGGAGAAGCAGGAGAAGCAGAAGAAGCAGAATCTGGAGAAGCAGAAGGAGAAGCAGAAGCAGAAAGAGAAGCAAAAGCAGAAGGAGAAGCAGAAGGAGAAGCAGAAGAAACAGAAGAAGCAGAGGCAGTAGCAGAAGATGCAGAAGCAGATGTAAAAGCAGAAGAACGAGAAGGAGAAGGAGAAGGAGAAACAGAAGGAGAAGCAGAAAGAGAAGCAGAAGAAGGAGCAGGAGAAGGAAAAGCAGCAGGAGAAGCAGAAAGAGCAGCAAAAGGAGAAGCAGGAGATGCAGAAACAAGAGAAGCCGAAGCAGAAGAAACAGGAGAAGGACAAGAAGCAGAAGGAGAAGCCGAAGCAGAAGGAGAAGCAGAAACAGAAGGAGGGGAAGCAGAAGAAGCAGCAGCAGGAGAAGCAGAAGCATAAGAATCCGAAGAAGCAGAAGCAGAACCTGAAGCAGAAGGAGAAGCAGGAGAAGCAGAAGAAGCAGAATCTGGAGAAGCAGAAGGAGAAGCTGAAGGAGAAGCAGAAGCGGAAAGAGAATCAAAAGCAGCAGGAGAAGCAGAAGAAACAGAAGAAGCAGATGTAGTAGCAGTTGCAGCAGAAGCAGAAGGAAAAGCAGAAGAACGAGAAGGAAAAGGAAAAACAGAAGCAGAAGCAGAAGGAGAATCAGAAGGAGAAGCAGCAGAAGCGAAGGAGTAGCAGAAGGAGAAGCAGAAGCAGAAGAAGCAGCAGAAGGAGAAGAAGAAGCAGAAGAAGATGCAGAAGGAGAAGCAGGAGAAGCAGAAGAAGCAGACGAAGAAGAAGAAGTAGAAGTAGGAGAAGGAGAAGGAAGAGCAGCAGAAGCAATAGGAGAAGCAGAAGGAGAAGCAGAAGCAGAATGAGAAGCAGTAGAATCAGAAGAAGCAGGCAAACAGAAGTAGAAGAAAGAGAAGAAGAAGAAGAAGAAGAAGAAGAAGAAGAAGAAGAAGAAGAAGAAGAAGAAGAAGAAGAAGAAGAAGAAGAAGAAGAAGAAGAAGAAGAAGAAGAAGAAGAAGAAGAAGAAGAAGCAGAAGCAGAAGGAGAAGCAGAAAGAGAAGGAGAAGAAGCAGTAGCAGGAGAAGCAGAAGAACAAGAAACAGAAGAAGCCGAAGGAGCAGAAGCAGGACCTGAAGCAGAAGAAACAGATCAAGCAGAAGAAGCAGAAGCAGAAGCAGAACGAGAAGCAGAAGAAGAAGGAGAAGGAGAAAGAGAAGGATTAGGAGTAGGAAGAGCAGAAGGAGAATCAGAAGCAGAACGAGAAGCAGAAGGAGCAGCAGAAGGAGAAGCAGAAGGAGAAGCAGAAGGAGAAGCAGAAGAAGGAGAAACAGAAGCAGAAGAAGCAGCAGAAGGAGAAGCAGAAGCAGAAGAAGATGCAGATGGAGGAGCAGGACAAGCAGAAGAAGCAAAAGCAGGAGAAGCAGAAGTAGGAGAAGGAGAAGGAGAAGGAAGGGCAGAAGAAGTAATAGGAGAAGCAGAAGGAGAAGCAGAAACAGAAGCAGTGGGAGAAGCAGAAGAAGGAGAAGGAGAAGGAGCAGCAGAAGGAGAAGCAGAAGCAGAAGAAGCAGGAGAAGCAGAAGCAGAAGAAACAGAAGGAGAAGAGCAGAAGCAGAAGCAGAAGTAGAAGCAGAAGCAGAAGGAGAAGGAGAAAGAGTAACAGGAGAAGCAGAAGAAGCTGAAGCAGGAGAAGCAGAAGGAGAATAAGCAGAAAAAGCAGAAGCAGAACCTGAACCAGAAGGAGAAGCAGGAGAAGCAGAAGCAGAAGAAGCAGGAGAAGCAGAAGCAGAAGAAGGAGAAGAGCAGAAGCAGAAGCAGAAGGAGAAGCAGAAGGAGAAGCAGAATAAGCAGAAGCTGAAGTAGAAGAAATAGAAAAATCAGAAGAAGCAGAAGAGGAAGCAGCAGGAGAAGCAGAGGCAGAAGAAGAAGAAGGAGAAAGAGAAGGATTTGGAGTAGAAGAAAGAGAAGGATAAGCAGAAGTAGAAAGAGAAGGAGAAGGAGAAACAGGAGAAGCAGAAGCAGAATGAAAAGCAGAAGAAGGAGAAATTGAAACAGAAGAAGATGCAGAAGGAGAAGCAGAAGCAGAAGCAGAAGGAGAAGCAGAAGGATAATCATAAAGAGAAACAGAAGGAGAAGAAGAAGCAGAAGCGGTAGAAGCAGAAGGAGAAGAAGTAGAAGAAGGAGAAGAAGCAGAAGCAGAAGGAGAAGCATTAACAGAAGGAGTTGCAGAAATAGACGCAGAAGAAGCCGAAGAAGCAGAATAAGAACCTGAAGCAGAAGGAGAAGCAGAAGAAGCAGAATCTGGAGAAGAAGAAGGAGTACCAGAAGGAGAAGCAGAAGCAGAAAGAGAAGCAAAAGCAGAAGGAGAAGCAGAAGAAGCAGAAGAAGCAGAAGCAGTAGCAGAAGAAGCTGAAGATGCAGAAGCAGAAGGAGAAGCAGAAGGAAAAGAAGAAGAACAAGAAGGAGAAGGAGAAACAGAAGGAGAAGCAGAAGGAGAAGCAGGAAACTCAGAAGAAGCAGTAGCAGACGGAGAAGGAGAAGCAGAAGTAGAAGAAGAAGAATAAGGACAAGCACAAGCAGAAGGAGATGCAGAAGGAGAAGCAGGAGAAGCAGAAGAAGCAGAAACAGAAGGAGTAGAAGAAGGAGAAGAAGAAGCAGAAGAAGCAGAAGGAGAATTCGAAAGAGAAGCAGACGAAGAGAAGCAGAACGAGAAGCAGGAGAAGCAGAAGAAGAAGAAACAGAAGAAGGAGAAGTAGCAGAAGCAGAAGGAGAAGCAGAAAGAGAAGCAGAAACAGAAGAAGCAGAAGCTGAAGCAGAAGAAACTGAAAAGGCAGAAAAAGAAGAAGAAGCAGAAGAAGAAGAAGAAGAAGGAGAAGCAGGAGAAGCAGAATAAGCAGAATCTGAAGTAGAATAAAGAAAAAAAGCAGAAGAAGCAGAAGAGGAAGCAGCAGGAGAAGCAGAAGCAGAAGAAGGAGAAGGAGAAAGAGAAGGATTTGGAGTAGAAGAAACAGAAGGATAAGCAGAAGCAGAAAGAGAAGGAGAAGGAGAAGCAGGAGAAGCAGAAGCAGGAGAAGCAGAAGCAGAATGAAAAGCAGAAGAAGGAGAAATTGAAACAGAAGAAGATGCAGAAGGAG
>NW_012299041.1:0-3850 GCF_000151885.1 Dipodomys ordii | reverse complement strand
CCATAGGACAGTCACCAGTCTCCCATCACACTGTAGGTGCCACGCTTGACTGGTGACCTTGGCTGTGTCATGAGAACGTGCAACAGGGCTCTGTCATGGTCATTGGAGAGTCAGTATTGCACACTAAGAGGACATTCATGAAGGTGGTAACAAGGCTTGAGTCAGGGTTTTGTCAGATCTAGATGATTTGTAACAGGCACTACTGTATTCTGGCTAAGAATGTGGATATATCATCGGGGTCTTGCACACAAATTTATCAAGCGTTAGCTTGCAACATTTCTGCATGCAAGCCAACAAAAGGTCATCAATGCCCTCTGAACATATTCTCATCAATATTTAGTAAGTAAAAAGCTATAAAATCAAGTTCATCATGAGAAAAAATCTGATATGAAAACCAAATTGCAGGAGCATTTACAAAAAATGTTTTTCTGTATGTATCAAATGTGACAAAATATTAAAAGTTAATGAAGCTGGGAAAGTTAAATTGATTTCTTTTTTTTACTATGGTTGCAACTATCTTTTACATTTCAACTACATAACAAAAAGAAGGTAGGCCAAGCACCACCGGTGGCTCACACCTGTAATTCTAGCTAGTTAGAAACCTGAGATCTGAGGAAAGTGAATTGAAGTTAGACTAGTTAGGAAAAACCAGTGAAACTTTGATCTCTAATTAACCATTCAAAATCAAGACATGGAAGTTTGGTACAAGTCGTAGACTGTCACCCTTGATTAAAAAAGCTAAAGTCAGCTCCCTGAATTCAAGCCCCAGTATTCACACACACACACACACACACACACACACACACACACACACACACACACACACACACACACACATTCTCAAAAATAACCAGTGACCAGGAAACAGAAACAAGATGATATATATTTTCTTTCATTTTTGTCATTTTTTTCAGAAGTTAAAGGGGTCATAGAAAAGGAGGGACAAAGAATGAACACGTGCAACACTGGTATTCAATTGGTAGTATGTTGAAAATGACCTATGCAATTTGTTTTGGGGGAAGAACAGGAAAACAGAAAAAGAGATAAAGTGAAAGGGTAAAATTGTCCAAAAAATGCACTCAGGGAATTAGAGCTGTGGCTCAATATAAGTGCCATTATTCAGCAAAAGAGTTCAGAGAGAGTGTCCAGGCCCTGGATTCAAGCCTCATTACTGACTAAAACAAAAACAAGAAAAAAGAAATGTAATCATTACCACACGATTGTAACTAAAACCTCTACAGCACAATAATAAAAATAATAATGATAATAGAAGAAGATGATGATGAAGAAGAAGAAGAAGGAAGTTAAAAAAAACCAAACCAGTGAGAAAAATTGAGAGAGCAAGGGAAGGACTGACCTTTCAAAAAGAAATATATCCATACCTGACTTATATGACTGTAACCTCTGTGTAATTCACATTTATAATAACAATACAAAAGAAAAAACAGAAATGTAGTGCTGGAGCCATAACTCAAATGGGAGGTCAGACTAATATGTATGTGATACCAAGGTCAACCCCCTTATCAATTTCTACTTCAAAAATGGCTCTTCTCATCACTTGTGCTTTCCCTAGCTTATGAAAAGGGGTGCAGTTAAAGAAAGAAAAATGTAAATTGTCAGGCACACAACTGTCCTTGCAAAGAGCAGTACTCACTAGAACACATGTTTACTAGACCACTTGATGACTCCATGTTTTCTGAAATAAACAGAACTGGTTGGACTTGAATACATGCTCCACTGTATACTAGATGGGGACTCAAAATTAATGAAACTCTCTGGATCTCAAATTCTTTACAGGTAAAATGAGCATAACAATACGTATCTCACAGCATTATGAGATCTGGTTGTCATTAAACATGGAGTGGTTAGCGCAACTTCCGGTTTTCTGGTGGTTTATTGGAGATAGGTGTCTCACCTTCTCTCCTGCCCGAGCTTGCTTGCAACCGTGTTCCTCAGATTTCCGGCTCCTGAGTAGATAAGATTACAGCTGTGAGCCACCAGTGCCTGGCTCTATCTTACTCTTTGCATACTGAGTTCCTAAACACTTGTGACCTCTCTCAGAATTAAAAGAAAAAAATTTCACCTGTTATTTTAGACAGAATGAGGCACTTTCAATATAGCTAGGATGCAGAGCACAGCTTCTTGGGAAAGCTGGGTGCTGTGAATTTCTCTCTGGAGGGGTGTCTCTTCCTTGGGGAAGGTGTAGAGCCCTCCTTCCCGGAGGGCCTTAAGGCTGTTCTAGGGTCCCCATATTCTGAGTACTCTATCTGATCGTTTGTACCTGCGCTCTCTAACATTGGTCAATTCTTCCAGAATTGGAAGAACAAAGTTCGGACGGTTTACTGTGGATAGTGCAAGGGTCATTAAGCCCTGCTAAGATTCAGAGCACAGTTGACTCGGACAGATCATGCTTTCTATTTCTACTAAGTGGCTTGTCTTGCTTTCGGGAAAAGTTGAGAGCACTCAGAACTTGCAGACCTTAATACAATTTTCTTTATGTTCTCCAAATTCTGAGTACTCGCTCTTGTTGTTTGCATCCTGTGCTCCCAAACCCTCCACAGCTCTCTCAAATTTGAAAGTAAAACGGATTGTGCACGGGATGGTGATCCCAAGAGGTGCATTGACTCATGTCAGGGTGCGCACAGGGGCTGCTAGTAACCGACTGATGTTGTCTATTTCTTTTCGGGGGTTGGGCTTTTCTTTGTCGATGGTATAGAGCATTCAGAACCTTGGCGCCATGAAACAATTTTGTTTTAAGTTCCCCAAATTCTCAGTGCTCTATCTTGTCGTTTTCATCCTGAGCATCCTAACACTGGTCAGCCCACCCTGAACTGCAAGGGAAAAATTCTGACTTGTTACTGTGGACAGTGTAAGGGGCTTGAAGCCCTGCTAGGCTGCAGACCGTTGTCGCCTGTGATAGAACCATGCTGTCTATTTCTCTTTCGTGGCTTGTATCTCCTTTGAGGAATTGTAGAGCTTTCAGAACTTGGGCAATATTGTTTACAACACCAAAGGTCTGAGGGCTCTATGCTGGCGTTTACAACCTGAGATCTCAAAGACTTTTCAACCCTCCCAGTGGTAAGGAGAAAAACGGAACCTGTGATTGCAGACAGGATGAGACACTTTCTGTCTTGCTATTATGCAGACCAGAGCTTATCGGAAGATTGGTGCTGTCAATTTCTCTATAGAGGCTTGTTACTTCTATGGGGAAGGATTAAACCCTCATTGCTTGGGGGCCTTAAATCTGTTTTAAAGTCCCCATGTTCTGAGTGCTCCATCTTTTCTTGTTTTTAAATTTATTTATTTGTTCATTTATTTTTTTAAGAAAACAATGTACAGCGAGGTTACAATTACATGTGCAAGATAATGAGTACATTTTTTATAAAGTATTGTAACGTCGTCTTTGTTTCCCATTCCCACCTTTTCCCATCCTCCTCCTTTCCTCCCCGACAGTCCTCCCCTCTCCCATACCCCCACCACTCACAAACCAATGTTGTAAAGTTCGTTTTGGACATAACCAATTGTCCATCGTATTTTTGCTATGGGTCCACCTGTAACCCTTTTGAAACAAATTGTTTTCCCCCTTCCCATCCATAAATTATACCGACATGAAATACAGTGAAACTCTTGTTATACAATGGTGTACATACTTATTAAGTAAACCAAGACACGATCTTATGAATGTTTCGTACTAATCTCTTGAAACTATTCTAAATACTTTCGAATACATTCTTACGGGTTCAATTCATTAAATTCTCTTTCTCTGACTTTTTCTGCTTAAATCCAAATTCCCCTTGTAGCAAGAACTAGCCTACATTGGTCCGCCCTCCCATATGGTCTCTGCGCATCG
>NW_012299040.1:0-3850 GCF_000151885.1 Dipodomys ordii | reverse complement strand
CCCACTGTGTCCCAATGCGTCCTCGCTCTGTCCCGCGCTGGGTCCCGCTGTGTCCCCCCTGTGTCCCCCGCTGTATCCCGCTGTGTCCGGCTGTGTCCCCCGCTGAGTCCCCCGCTGTGTCCCCCGCAGTGTCAGCGCTGTGTCCCACTGTGTCCTCGCTGTGTCCCCTGCTGTCTCCGGCTCTGTACCCTGCTGTGTCTCAAGCTTTATTCCCGCTGTGTCCCACTGTGTCCCGCTGTGTCCCGCTGTGCCCCCACTGTGTCCCGTTGTGTTCACAGCTGTTTACCACGCTGTGTAACGTTGTGTCCCCGCCTTATCGACGCTGTGTCCCGCTGTGTCCACTGCTGGGACCCGGCTGTGTCCCGCTGTGTCCTCACTGTGTCCCACTCTGTGTTCCGTTGTGTCCTCGCTGTGTCCCCCGCTGTGTCCCGCTGTGTCCCCCGCTGTGCCCTGCAGTGTCCCGCTCTGTCCCGCTGTGTCCTCGCTGTGTCCTGCTGTGTCCCGCTGTGTCCCTCACTGTTTCCCCTGCTGTTTCCGGCTGTGGCCCCCACTGTGTCCCGCTCTGTCCCCCTCTGTGTCCCGCTGTGTCTCCCGCTGTGTCACACAGTGTCCCCGCAGTGTCACTGCTGTTTTCTGCTGTGTCCCGCTGTGTTCCGTGGTGTCCCTCTTTGTCTCCCGCTGTGTCCCCCGCTGTGTCCCGCTGTGTCCGACTGTGTCCCGCTCTGTCCCCGCTGTGTCCCGCTGTGTCCCGCTGTGTCCCACTGCGTCCCGCTGTGTCCCGCTCTGCCCCCACTGTGTCCTGTTGTGTCCACAGCTTTGTACCATGCTGTGTAACGCTGTGTCTCCGCTGTATCGACGCTGTGTCCCACTGGGTCCCGATGTGTCCTCGCTGTGTTCCCCGCTGTGTCCAGCTGTTTCCCCCACTTTGTCCCCCACTGTGTCCTCACTCTGTCCCCCGCTGTGTCCCTCTGTGTCCCGCTGTGTCCTCGCTGTGTCCCCCTCTGTGTCCCGCGGTGTCCCCCGCCGTGTCCCGCTGTGTCCTGCTGCGTCCCCGCTGTGTCCCGCTATGTCCCGCTGTGTCCCGCTTTGTCCCCCACTGTGTCCCGCAGTGACCCCGCTGTGTCCCGCTGAGTCCCACTGTGTCCCGTGGTGTCCCGCTTTGTCCCCCGCTGTTTCCCCGGCTGAATCTCGCTGTGTCCCCACTGTGTCCTCTCTGTGTCCCCCGCTGTGTCCTGCTCTGTTCCCCACTGTGTCTCCCGTTTTGTCCCCGCTGTGCCCCGCTGTGTCCCGCTGTGTCCCGCTGTGTCCCCCACTGTGTCCCGTTGTGTCAACAGCTGTGTACCCCGCTGTGTCCTTGCTGTATCGACGCTGTGTCTCGCTGGGTCCTGCTGTGTCTCTCTCTGTGTTCCCCGCTGGGTCCCGCTGGGTCCCCGCAGGTTCACCGCTGTTTCACGCTGTGTCCCGCTGTGTTCCGTGGTGTCCCGCTTTGTCCCCCGCTGTGGCCCCCCTGAGCCACCTCTGTGTCCCCGCTGTGTCCCGCTGTGTCCTCGCTGTGTCCGCCTCTGTCTCCTGCTCTGTCCACTGCTGTGTCTCACGCTTTGTCCCCGCTGGGTCCCGCTGTGTCCCGCTCTGTCCCCCACTGTGTCCCCCGCTGAGTCCTATATGTGTCGCCACTGTGTCCCGCTGTGTCCTCGCTGTGTCCCCTGCCATCTCCTGCTTTGTCCCACGCTGTGTCCCGCTGTGTCCCGCTGTGTCCTCGCTGTGTCCCCGGCTGTGTCCTGCTGTGTTCCCGCTGTGTCCCAAGCTGTGTCCCGCTGTGTCCCGCTGTGTGCCCCGCTGTGTCCTGCTGGGTGCTGCTGTGTCCCCGCTGTGTCCCCGCTGTGACCTCGCTGTGTCCTGCTGTGTCTACTGCTGTGTCCCCACTGTGTCCCGCTGTGTCTCGCTGTGTCCCGCTGTGTCCTCGTTGTTTCCCACGCTGTGTTCTGCTGTGTCCTCACTGTGTCCCCCGCTGTGTCCCATTGTGTACCCAGCTGTGTACCCCGCTGTGTCCCACTGTGTCCCCGCTGAATCGACGCTGTGTCCCGCTTGGTCCCGCTGTGTCCTCGCTGTGTTCCCCGCTGTGTCCCGCTGTTTAACCCTCTGTGTCCCCCGCTGTGTCCCGCTGTGTCCCGCTGTGTACTGCTGTGTCCCCCGCTGAGTCCCGCAGTGTCCCCGCTGTGTCCCAATGCGTCCTCGCTGTGTCCCGCGCTGGGTCCCGCTGGGTCCCCACTGTGTCCCCCGCTGTGTCCCGCTGTGTCCGGCTGTGTCCCCCGCTGTGTCCCCCGCTGTGTCCCCCGCAGTGTCAGCGCTGTGTCCCGCTGTGTCCTCGCTGTGTTCCCCGCTGTCTCCCGCTCTGTACCCCGCTGTGCCTCAAGCTTTGTCCCTGCTGTGTCCCACTGTGTCCCGCTGTGTCCCGCTGTGTCCCGCTGTGCCCCCACTGTGTCCCGTTGTGTTCACAGCTGTGTACCACGCTGTGTAAGGCTGTGTCCCCGCTGTATTGACGCTGTGTACCGCTGGGTCCCGCTGTGTCCTCGCTGTGTTCCCCGCTGGGTCCCGCTGTGTCCCCCCTGTGTGCCCCGCTGTGTCCCACTGTGTCCCGCTGTGTCCCCCGCTGTGTCACCCGCTGTGTCCCTATGTGTCTCACGCTTTGTCCCCCTGTGTCCCCGCAGTTTCCCCGCTGTGTCCCGCTGTTTCCCACTGTGTTCTGTGGTGTCCCGCTTTGTCCCCCGCTGTGTCCCCCGGTGAGTCGCCGCTGTGTCCCCGCTTTGTCCCGCTGAGTCCTCCATGTGTCCCCCGCTGTGTCCCTCTGTGTCCGGCTGTGTCCCGTGCTGTCTCCCCCGCTGTGTCCCCGCAGTGTCAGCGCTGTGTCCCGCTGTGTCCTCGCTGTGTCCCCCGCTGTCTCCCGCTGTGTCCCCCGCTGTGCCCTGCAGTGTCCCGCTGTGTCCCGCTGTGTCCTCGCTGTGTCCCAGCTGTGTCCCCCGCTGTCTCTAGCTCTGTCCCCTGCTGTGTCTCACGCTTTGTCCCCGCTGTGTCCCACTGCGTCCCGCTGTGTCCCGCTGTGCCCCCACTGTGTCCCGTTGCGTCCACAGCTTTGTACCATGCTGTGTAACGCTGTGTCTCCGCTGTATCTACGCTGTGTCCCGCTGGGTCCCACTGTGTTCTCGCTGTGTTCCCCACTGTGTCCAGCTGTTTCCCCCACTGTGTCCCCCACTGTGTCCTCGCTGTGTTCCCCGCTCTGTCCCGCTGTGTCCCGCTGTGTCCTCGCTATGTCCCGCTCTGTGTCCACGATGAGTCCCCCGCCGTGTCCCGCTGTGTCCCACTGTGTCCCGCTGCATCCACGCTGTGTCCCGCTGTGTCCCACTTTGTCCCCCACTGTGTCCCGCAGTGACCCCGATGTGTCCCGCTGTGTCCCACTGTGTCCCGTGTTGTCCCGCTTTTTCCCCCGCTGTGTCCCCGGCTGAGTCTCACTGTGTACACAATGTGTCCACTCTGAGTCCACCGCTGTGTCCTGCTCTGTTCAACACTGTGTCTCACGTTTAGGCCCTGCAGTGCCCTGATGTATACCAAAAATGTCCTGATGTGTCCCCCAAAGTGTCCCATTATGTCAACATATGTGTACCCCGCTGTGTCCCGCTGTATACCCGATGTATCAACGCTGAATCCCGCTGGGACCTGCTGAGTCTCTCATCTGAGTTCCCCAAAGAATCCCACTGAGAACCCCCACTGAGACACCTAGCTGTGACCCCCCACTGAGTCACGCTGAAAACTTCACAGTGTCCCCTTACAGTCTTACCGTTTAGTTCCAAAACTG
>NW_012299039.1:0-3851 GCF_000151885.1 Dipodomys ordii | reverse complement strand
CGCTGTGTACCCAGCTGTGTCCTGCTATGTTCCCGCAGTGTCCCCGCTGTGTCCCCGCTGTGTCCTGCTGTGTCCTCTATGTGTCCCCCGCTGTGTTCCGTTGTGTCCCCAGCTGTGTACCCCGCTGTGTCCCGCTGTGTCCCCGCTGTGTCCCCCGTTGTCCCCCGCTGTGTCCCCCGCTGAGTCCCTGCTGTGTCCCCGCTGTGTCCCGCTCTGTCCTCCCTGTGTCCCCCGCTGTGTCCCGCTGTGTCCCCTGCTGTGTCCCGCGGTGTATACTGCTGTGTTCCTGCTGTGTCCCGCTGTGTCCCCCTGTGTCCTCACTGTGTCCCAAGCTGTGTCCCGCTGTTTACCCCGCTGTGTCCTGCTATGTTCCCGCAGTGTCCCGCTGTGTCCCCGCTTTGTCCTGCTGTGTCCTCGATGTGTTCCCCGCTGTGTTCCGTTGTGTCCTCGCTGTGTCCACCGCTGTGTCCCGCTGTGTCCCCGTTGTATCGACGCTGTGTCCCGCTGTGTCCCGCTTTGTCCCCCGCTGTGTCCCCCGCTGAGTCCCCGCTGTGTCCCCGCTGTGTCCCCCTCTGTCCTCCCTGTGTCCCCCGCTGTGTCCCGCTGTGTTCCTGCTGTGTCCCGCTGTGTCCTGCTGTGTCCCCCTGTGTCCTCACTGTGTCCCACGCTGTGTTCCGCTGAGTACTTGCTGTGTCCCCCGATGTGCCCCGTTGTGTCCCCAGCTGTGAACCCCGCTGTGGCCCACTGTGTCTCCGCTGTGTCCCGCTGTGCCCCCACTGTGTCCCCTTGTGTCCACAGATGTGTACCACACTGTGTAACGCTGTATCCCCGCTGTATCGACGCTGTGTCCCGCTGGGTCTCGCTGTGTCCTCGCTGTGTTCCCTGCTGTATCCCGCAGTATCCTCGCTGTGTCCCCCGCTGTGTCCCGCTGTGTCCCGCTTTGTCCCCCACTTTGTCCTGCAGTGACCCCGCTGTGTCCCGCTGTGTCCCACTGTGTCCCATGGTGTCCCGCTTTGTCCCCCGCTGTGTCCCGGGCTGAGTCTCGCTGTGTCCCCACTGTGTCCTTTCTGTGTCCCCCGCTGTGTCCTGCTCTGTTCCCTACTGTGTCTCCCGTTTTGTCCCCGCTGTGCCCCACTGTGTCCCGCTGTGTCTCGCTGTGTCCCCCACTGTGTCCCGTTGTGTCAACAGCTGTGTACCGCGCGGTGTCCCCGCTATATCGACGCTGTGTCCCGCTGTGTCCTGCTGTGTCTCTCTCTGTGTTCCCCACTGTGTCCCGCTGTGTCCCCCGCTGTGTCACTCGCTGTGTCCCCCGCTTGTCCCGCTGTGTCCCGCTGTGTCCCCCGCTGTGTCCTTGCTGTGTCCCCGCTGGGTCCCGCTGGGTCCCGCAGTGTCCCCCGCTGAGTCCCGTTGTGTCACCGCTGTGTCCCGCTGTGTCCCCGCTCTATCGACGCTGTGTCCCGCTGGGTCGCGCTGTGTCCTCTCTTTTTTCTACGCTGTGTTCCGCTGTGTCCCCCGCAGTGTCTCTCGCTGTGTCCAGCTGTGTCCCCGGCTGTGTCCGGCTGTGTCCCGCTGTGTCCCCCGCTGTGTCCTTGCTGTGTCCCCGCTGTGTCCCGCTGTGTCCCGCTGTGTCCCCAGCTGTGTCCCGCTGTGTCCCCCGCTGTGTCCTTGCTGTGTCCCCGCTGTGTCCCGCTGTGTCCCGCTGTGTCCCGCTGTGTCCTCGCTGTGTCCCACTGTGTCCCCGCTGTTTCCCCGCTGGGTCCTGCTGTGTCCCGCTGGATCCCGCTGGGTCCCCCGCTTTG
This sequence comes from Dipodomys ordii, assembly GCF_000151885.1. Taxonomy (NCBI): domain Eukaryota; kingdom Metazoa; phylum Chordata; class Mammalia; order Rodentia; family Heteromyidae; genus Dipodomys; species Dipodomys ordii. Next base: position 2,052 of record NW_012299039.1, on the reverse strand, counting down.
TCCCGCTGTGTCCCCGCAGTGTCCCCGCTGTGTCCCGCTGTGTCCCACTGTGTCCTGTGGTGTCCCGATTTGTCCCCCGCTATGTCCCCTGCTGAGTGCCCTCTGTGTCCCCGCTGTGTCCCGCTGTGTCCCCCGCTGTGTCCGGCTGTGTCCTCCGCTGTGTCCCCCGCTGTGCCCTGCAGTGTTCCGCTCTGTCCCGCTGTGTCCTCGCTGTGTCCCCGCTGTGTCCCCCGCTGTCTCCAGCTCTGTCCCCTGCTGTGTCACACGCTTTGTGCCCGCTGTGTCCCACTGCATCCCGCTGTGTCCCGCTGTGCCCCCACTGTGTCCCGTTGTATCCACAGCTTTGTACCATGCTGTGTAACGCTGTGTCTCCGCTGTATCTACGCTGTGTCCTGCTGGGTGCCGCTGTGTCCTCACTGTGTTCCCCACTGTGTCCAGCTGTTTCCCCCACTGTGTCCCCCACTGTGTCCTCTCTGTGTCCCCCGCTGTGTCCCGCTTTGTCCCGCTGTGTCCTCGCTATGTCCCGCTCTGTGTCCCGCTGTGTCCCACGCCGTGTCCCGCTGTGTCCCGCTGTGTCCCGCTGCGTCCCTGCTGTGTCCCGCTGTGTCCCGCTTTGTCCCCCACTGTGTCCCGCAGTGACCCCGCTGTGTCCCGCTGTGTCCCACTGTGTCCCGTGGTGTCCCGCTTTTTCCCCCGCTGTGTCCCCGGCTGAGTCTCGCTGTGTCCCCACTGTGTCCTCTCTGTGTCCCCGCTGTGTCCTGCTCTGTTCCCCACTGTGTCTCCCTTTTTGTCCCTGCTGTGCCCCGCTGTGTCCCGCTGTGTCCCGCTGTGTCCCCCACTGTGTCCCGTTGTGTCAACAGCTGTGTACCCCGCTGTGTCCCGCTGTGTACCCGCTGTATCGACGCTGTGTCCCGCTGGGTCCTGCTGTGTCTCTCTCTGGGTTCCCCACTGTGTCCCGCTGTGTCTCCCGCTGTGTCCCTTGCTGTGTCCCCCGTTGTGTCCCGCTGTGTCCCCCGCTGTGTCTCTCGCTGTGTCCCGCTGTGTCCCCGGCTGTGTCCGGCTGTGTCCCGCTGTGTCCCCCGCTGTGTCCTTGCTGTGTCCCCGCTGTATCCCGCTGTGTCCCGCAGTGTCCCCAGCTGTGTCCCGCTGTGTCCCGCTTTGTCCTCGCTGTGTCCCCCGCTGTGTCCCGCTTTGTGCCTGCTGTGTACCCTGCTGTGTCCCTCTGTGTCCCCCGCTGTGTCCCGCTGTGTCCCGTGCTGTGTCCCCACTGTGTCACGCTGTGTTTCGCTGTGTCCGGCTGTGTCCTCGCTCTGTCTCCCTCAGTGTCCAGCTGTGTCTTCCCTGTGTCTCCTGCTGTGTCCCGCTGAGGCCCCTGCTGTGTCCCGCTGTGTCACGCTCTGTCCCCTCTGTGTCCCTCTGTGTCCAGCTCTGTCCCTGTTGTGTGTCCGCTGTGCCCCGCTGTGTAACCTTCTGTGTCCAGCTGTGTCCCCTCTGTGTCCCGCTGTGTCCCTTCTCTTACCCCCGCTGTGCACCGCTGTGTCCCCTGGCTGTGTCCCGCAGTGTCCCCGCTGTGTCCCGCTGTATCCTACTGTGTCCCGTGGTGTCCCGCATTTTCCCCTCTATGTCCCCTGCTGAGTCCCCTCTGTGTCCCCGCTGTGTCCAGCTGTGTCCTCCCTGTGTCCTCCGCTGTCTCCCGCTTTGTCCCACGCTGTGTCCTACTGTGTCCCACTGTGTCCCTGCTGTGTCCCCCGCTGTGTCCCGCTGTGTCCCGCTGTGTCCCCCGCTGGGTCCTGCTGGGTCCCGCTGTGTCCCTGCTGTGTCCTTGCTGTGTCCAGCTGTGTCCCCCGCTGTGTCCCGTTGTGTCACGCTGTGTCCCCCGCTGTGTCCCGCTGTGTCCCCGCAGGTTCACCGCTGTTTCACGCTGTGTCCTGCTGTGTTCCGTGGTGTCCCGCTTTGTCCCCCGCTGTGTCCCCCTGTGTCCTCTCTGTGTCCCCCGCTGTGTCCTGCTCTGTTCCCCACTGTGTCTCCCGTTTTGTCCCTGCTGTGCCCCAC
>NW_012299038.1:0-3851 GCF_000151885.1 Dipodomys ordii | reverse complement strand
TCTTCTCCTACTCCCTCTGATCTACTTCTTATACTTATTCTTTTTCTTCTGCTTCTCCTGCTTCTACTTCTTCTGCTTCTACTGCTTCTCCTTATGCTTCTCCTTCTTCTCCTTCTTCTTCTTCTTCTTCTTCTTCTTCTTCTTCTTCTTCTTCTTCTTCTTCTTCTTCTTGTTCTTCTTCTTGTTCTTCTTCTTGTTCTTCTTCTTATTCTTCTTGTTCTTCTTCTTCTTCTTCTTCTACTTCTCCTTCTTCTTCTTCTTCTTCTTCTTCTTCTTCTTCTTCTTCTTCTTCTTCTCATTCTTCTTCTTCTTCTCTTTCTTCTACTTCTATTTTCCTGCTTCTTCTGCTTCTACTGCTTCTGTTTCTGCTTCTCATTCTGCTTCTCCTTCTCCTTCTGCTTCTCCTATTGCTTCTGCTGCTCTTCCTTCTCCTTCTCCTACTTCTACTTCTTCTTCTGCGTCTGCTTTTTCTGCTTCTCCAGCTTCTCCTTCTGCATCTTCTTCTCCTTCTTCTTCTCCTTCTGCTGCTTCTTCTGCTTCTGCTTCTCCTTCTGCTTCTTCTGCTTCTCCTTCTGATTCTCCTTCTGCTTCTGCTTCTGTTTTTCCTTCTCCTTCTCGCTCTTCTGCTGCAACTGCTACTGCTTCTGCTTCTTCTGTTTCTTCTGCTTCTCCTGCTGCTTTTGATTCTCTTTCCGCTTCTGCTTCTCCTTCAGGTTCTCATTTGCTTCTCCAGATTCTGCTTCTTCTGCTTCTCCTGCTTCTCATTCTGCTTCAGGTTCTGCTTCTGCTTCTTCGGATTCTTATACTTCTGCTTCTCCTGCTGCTGCTTCTTCTGCTTCCCCTCCTTCTCTTTCTGCTTCTCCTTCTGTTTCTGCTTCTCCTTCTTCTTCTGCTTCTTGTCCTTCTCCTGTTTCTTCTGCTTCTGCTTCTCTTGTTTCTGCATCTCCTGCTTCTCCTTCTGCTGCTCTTTCTGCTTCTCCTGCTGCTTTTCCTTCTACTGCTTCTTCTTCTGCTTCTCTTTCTGCTTCTCCTTCTGTTTCTCCTTCTCCTTCTCGTTCTTCTACTTTTACTTCTGCTTCTCCTTCTGCTTCTGCATCTTCTGCTTCTTCTGCTACTGCCTCTGCTTCTTCTGTTTCTTCTGCTTCTCCTTCTGCTTCTCCTTCTGCTTTTGCTTCTCTTTCTGCTTCTGCTTCTCCTTCTGCTTCTCCAGATTCTGCTTCTTCTGCTTCTCCTCCTTCTCCTTCTGCTTCAGTTTCTGCTTCTGCTTCTTCGGCTTCTTCTGCTTCTGCTTCTCCTGCTGCTGCTTCTTCTGCTTCTCCTGCTTCTCTTTCTGCTTTTCCTTCTGTTTCTGCTTCTTCTTCTGCTTCTGCTTCTTCTCCTTCTGTTTCTTCTGCTTCTGCTTCTCCTGCTTCTGCTTCTCCTGCTTCTCGTTCTGCTTCTCTTTCTGCTTCTCTTTCTGCTTTTCCTTCTCCTTCTTCTGCTTCTCCTTCTGCTTCTGCTTCAATTTCTCCTTCTGCTTCTCATTCTGCTTCTGCGTCTTCTGTTTCTTCTGCTTCTCCTGCTTCTGCTTCTCCTGCTTCTCCTACTTCTCGTGCTGCTTTTCCTTCTGTGTCTCTTTCTGCTTCTGCTTATCCTTTTGCTTCTCCTACTCCTAATCCTTCTCTCTCGCCTTCTCCGTCTTCTTCTTCTGCTTCTCCTGCTGCTTCTGCTTCTGCTTATTCTACTATTACTGTTTCTTCTGCTTCTGCTTCAGATTGTGCTTCTTCTGTTTCTCCTTCTGCTTCAGATTATGATTCTGCTTCTTCGGCTTCTCCTGTTTCTTCTGCTTCTTCTTCTCCTGCTTCTTCTGCTTCTCCTGCTTCTCTTTCTGCTTCTCCTTCTTCTTCTGCTTCTCCTTCTGCTTCTGCTTCTGCTCTTCTCCTTCTTCTTTTTCTTCTGCTTCTGTTTCTTCTGCCTCTTCTTCTTCTGTTTCTTCTGATGCTATTTCTGCTTCTCCTTCTTCTCCTTCTCTTTCTGCTTCTACTTCTGCTTCTTCTGATTCTCCTGCTTCTCCTTCTTGTTCTCCTTCTGTTTCTGCTTCTCATTCTGCTTCTGCTTCTCCTTCTGCTGCTCCTTCTCCTTCTCCTTCTTCTGATTCTCCCCCTGCTTCTGCTTCTGCTTCTGCTTGTTTTGCTTATTCTTCTGCTTCTGCTTCTCCTGCTTCTGCTTCTTCTGCTTCTACTTCTTCTCCTTATGCTTCTCCTTCTCCTTCTTCTTCTTCTTCTTCTTCTTCTTCTTCTTCTTCTTCTTCTTCTTCTTCTTCTTCTTCTTCTTCTTCTTCTTCTTCTTCTTCTTCTTCTTCTTCTCCTTCTTCTTCTTCGTCTTCTCCTTCTTCTTCTTCTTCTTCTTCTTCTTCTTCTTCTTCTTCTTCTTCTTCTTCTTCTTCTTCTTCTTCTTCTTCTCTTTCTTCTGCTTCTGCTTTTCCTGCTTCTTCTGCTACTAATGCTTCTCTTTCTGCTTCTCATTCTGCTTCTGCTTCTCCTTCTGCTTCTCCTATTGCTTCTGCTGCCTTTCCTTCTCCTTCTCCTTCTCCTATTCTGCTTCTCCTTGTGCTTTTGCTTCTTCTGATTCTCCTGCTTCTCCTTCTGCATCTTCTTCTGCTTCTGCTTCTCCTTCTGCTGCTTCTTCTGTTTCTGCTTCTCCCTCTTCTGCTTCTCCTTCTGCTTCTCCTTCTGCTTCTCCTTCTGCTGCTCCTTCTCCTACTTTTTCTTCTCCTCTGATTCTGCTTCTTATGCTTATTCTTTTTCTTCTGCTTCTGCTTCTCCTGCTTCTGCTTCTTCTGCTTCTCCTTATGCTTCTCCTTCTCCTTCTTCTTCTTCTTCTTCTTCTTCTTCTTCTTCTTCTTCTTCTTCTTCTTCTTCTTCTTCTTCTTCTTCTTTTTCTTCTCTTTCTTCTTCTTCTGCTATTCCTGCATCTTTTGTTTCTTCTGCTTCTCATTCTGCTTCTCATTCTGATTCTGCTTCTCCTTCTGCTTCTCTTATTGCTTCTGCTGCTCTTCCCTCTCCTTCTACTACTTCTACTTCTCCTTCAGCTTCTGCTACTTCTGCTTCTCTTGCTTCTCCTTCTGCATCTTCTTCTGCTTCTGCTTCTCCTTCTGCTGCTTCTTCTGCTTCTGTTTCTCCTTCTGCTTCTCCTTCTGTTTCTTCTGCTTCTCCTTCTTATTCTCCTTCTGCTTCTGCTTTTGTTTCTCCTTCTCCTTCTCGTGCTTCTGCTTTTCCTTCTGCTTCTGCTGCAACTGCTACTGCTTCTGCTTCTTCTGTTTCTCCTTCTGCTTTTGATTCTCTTTCTGCTTCTGCTTCTCCTTCAGCTTGTCATTCTGCTTCTCCAGATTCTGCTTTTTCTGCTTCTCCTGCTTCTCCTTCTGCTTCAGGTTCTGCTTCTGCTTCTTCGGATTCTTATGCTTCTGCTTCTCCTGCTTCTGCTTCTTCTGCTTCTACTGCTTCCCCTTATGCTTCTCCTTATGCTTCTCCTTATGCTTCAGGTTCTGCTTCTGCTTCTGCTTCTTGTCCTTCTCCTGTATCTTCTGCTTCAGCTTCTCCTGTATCTGCATCTCCTGCTTCTCCTTCTGCTGCTCTTTCTGCTTCTCCTGCTGCTTTTCCTTCTCCTGCTCCATCTACTGCTTCTCTTTCTACTTCTCCTTCTGTTTCTCCTTCTCCTTTCTCCTTCTCGTTCTTCTGCTTTTCCTTCTGCTTCTCCTTCTGCTTTCTCCATCATCTGCTTCTTCTGCTACTGCCTCTGCTACTTCTGTTTCTTCTGCTTCTCCTTCTGCTTTTGCTTCTCTTTCTGCTTCTGCTTCTCCTTCTGCTTCTCCA
>NW_012299037.1:0-3851 GCF_000151885.1 Dipodomys ordii | reverse complement strand
GGAGAAGCAGAAGCAGAAGAAGATGCAGAAGGAGAAGCAGGAGAAGCATGTAAGAAGCAGAAGCAGAAGGAGAAGGAGAAGTAGGAGAAGGAGAAGGAAGAGCCGCAGAAGCAATAGGAGAAGCAGAAGGAGAAGTAGAAGCAGAATGAGAAGCAGAAATAGAAGCAGTAGAAGAAGAAGAAGCAGGAAAAGCAGAAGCAGCAGAAAGAGAAGAAGAAGAAGAAGAAGAAGAAGAAGAAGAAGAAGAAGAAGAAGAAGAAGAAGAAGAAGAAGAAGAAGAAGAAGAAGAAGAAGAAGAAGAAGAAGAAGGAGAAGGAGAAGCAGAAGAAGGAGAAGCAGGAGAAGCAGAAGAAGGAGAAGCAGGAGAAGCAGAAGCAGAAGAAAAAGAATAAGCATAATAAGCAGAATCAGAGGGAGAAGCAGAAGAAGGAGAAGCAGAAGCAGAAGAAGCAGCAGAAGGAGAAGCAGAAGCAGAAGAAGATGCAGAAGGAGAAGCAGGAGAAGCAGAAGACGGAGAAGGAGAAGGCGAAAGAGAAGGATTAGGAGTAGGAGAAGCAAAAGGATAAGCAGAAGCAGAAAGAGACGCAGAAGGAGAAGCAGCACGAGAAGTAGGAGAAGCAGGAGAAGCAGAAGCAGGAGAATCAGAAGAAACAGAAGACGCAGAAGCAGAATGAGAAGCAGAAGGAGAAATTGAATCAGAAGCAGAAGCAGAAGCAGAAGGAGAAGCAGAAGCAGAAGAAGGAGAAGGAGAAAAAGAAGCAGAACGAGAAGCAAGAGAAGCAGAAGCAGGAGAAGCAGAAGCAGAAGAAACAGAAGAAGGAGAAGAAGCAGAAGCAGAAGGAGAAGCAGAAAAAAAGGAAAAGCAGAAAGAGAAGCAGGAGAAGCAGAAGAAGCAGCAGCAGGAGAAGAAGAAGCAGAAGAAGCCGACGAAGCAGAAGCAGAACCTGAAGCAGAAGGAGAAGCAGAAGAAGCAGAATCTGGAGAAGCAGAAAGAGAAGCAAAAGCAGAAGGAGAAGCAATAGAAACAGAAGAAGCAGAGGCAGTAGCAGAAGAAGCAGAAGATGCAGAAGCAGAAGGAGAAGCAGAAGGAAAAGCAGAAGAACGAGAAGGTGAGGGAGAAGGAGAAACAGAAGGAGAAGCAGAAAGAGAAGCAGAAGAAGGAGCAGGAGAAGGAAAAGCAGCTGGAGAAGCAGAAAGAGCAGCAGAAGGAGGAGCAGGAGATGCAGAAACAGGAGAAGCATAAGCAGAACAAACAGGAGAAGGACAAGAAGCAGAAGCAGAAGGAGAAGCAGAAAGAGAAGGGGAAGCAGAAAGAGAAGGAGGGGAAGCAGAAGAAGCAGAAGCTGGAGAAGCAGAAGCATAAGAATCCGAAGAAGCAGAAGGAGAACCTCAGGCAGAAGGAGAAGCAGGAGAAGCAGAAGAAGCAGAATCTGGAGAAGGAGAAGGAGAAGCAGAAGCAGAAAGAGAATGAAAATCAGAAGGAGAAGCAGAAGAAACAGAAGAAGGAGAAGCAGTAGCAGTTGTAGCAGAAGCAGAACGAGAAGCAGAAGGAAAAGCAGAAGAAGAGGGAGAAGGAGAAACAGAAGGAGAAGCAGAGGGAGAAGCAGAAAGAGAAGCAGGTAAAGCAGAAGAAGAAGAAGAAGAAGAAGAAGAAGGAGAATAAGAAGGAGAAGCAGAAGAAGGAGAAGGAGAAGCAGAAGCAGAAAAAGATGCAGACGGAAAAGCAGAAGAAGCAGAAGCAGAAGGAGAAGCAGGAAAAGCAGAAGAAGCAGAAGCAAAAGGAGAAGGAAAAGAAGGAGAAGGAGAAGCAGAGGCAGAAGAAGAAGCATAAGGCCAAGCACAAGCAGAAGGAGATGCAGAAGGAGAAGCAGAAGAAGCAGAAGATGAAGGAGAAGCAGAAGTAGGAGAAGGAGAAGGAGGAGAAGCAGAAGCAGAAGCAGAGCGGAATGAGAAGCAGAAAGAGAAGCAAGAGAAACACAAGAAGCAGAAGCAGGAGAAGCCGAAAGAGAAGAAGCAGAAGAAGCAGAATCAGAATCAGAAGTACAAGTAGAAGAGAAGCAGCAGAAGAAGTAGAATCAGAAATTCAGGCAGGAGAAACAGAAGAAGCAGAAGCAGAAGCAGAAGGCGAAGCAAAAAGAGAAGGAGGAGAAGGAGAAGTAGAAGAAGCAGCAGAAGGAGAAGCAGCAGAAGAAGCAGAAAAACAAGCAGGAGAATCAGAAGCACAAAGAGAAGTAGAAGCAGAAGAAGCAGAAGCAGAATAAGAAGCAGTAGAAGCATAAGAAGCAGAAGCAGGAGAAGCAGAAGCAGAAGATAAAGAAGAAGCATAAGAAGCAGAAGCAGAGGGAGAAACAGAAGAAGGAGAAAGAGCAGCAGAAGGTGAAGCAGAAGGAGATGCAGAAGCAGAAAGCGAAGCAGAAACAGAAGGAGAAGAAGAAGGAGAAGTTGGAGAATCAGAAGAAGCAGAAGCAGAAGCAGAAAGGGAAGGAGAAGAAGGAGCAGGAGAAGCAGAAGAAGCAGGAGCGGGAGAAGCAGAAGAAGAAGAAACAGAAGAAAGAGAAGGAACAGAAGGAGAAGCAGAAGCAGAAGGAGAAGCAGAAAGAGAAGCAGAAGAAGCAGTAGCAGGAGAAGCAGAAGCAGAAGAAACAGAAGAAGCTCAAGAAGCAGAAGGAGAACCTGAAGCAGAAGGACAAGCAGAAGCAGCAGAAGCTGGAAAAGCAGAAGCAGAAGAAACAGAACAAGGAGAAGAAGCAGAAGCAGAACGAGAAGCAGAAGAAGAAGAAGGAGAAAGAGAAGGATTAGGAGTAGGAGGAGCAAAAGGAGAATCAGAAGCAGAAAGAGTAGCAGAAGGAGAAGCAGAAGGAGAAACAGAAGAAGCAGAAGTAGGAGAAGCAGAAGCAGAAGCAGAATGAGAAGCACATGAAGGAGAAATTGAAGGAGAAGGAGAATGAGACGGAGAAGCAGAAGGAGAAGCAAAAGAAGAAGAAGCAGGAGAAGCAACTTATGAAGGAGAAGAGCAGAAGCAGAAGGAGAAACAGAAGCAGAAGGAGAAGCAGAAGAAGCAGAAGCTGAAGCAGAAGAAACTGAAAAACTGAAAAAGAAGAAGATGCAGAAGAAGAAGAAGCAGGAAAAGCAGAATAAGAAGAAGGAGAAGGAGAAAGAGAAGGATTAGGAGTAGGAGAGACAGACGGATAAGCAGAAGTAGAAAGAGAAGGAGAAGGAGAAGTAGAAGCAGGAGAAGCAGAAGAAGCAGAAGCAGGAGAAGCAGAAGCAGAATGATAAGCAGAAGAAGGAGAAATTATAACAGAAGAAGATGCAGAAGGAGAAGCAGAAGGAGAAGCAGAAGAAGGAGAAGGAGAAGGAGTAGCAGAAGGATAAGAATAAAGAGAAACAGAAGGAGAAGCAGGAGAAGCATAAGCAGAAGAAATAGAAGAAGGAGAAGAATCAGAAAGAGAAGCAGAAACAGAAGGAGAAGCAGAAATAGAAGCAGAAGAACCCGAAGAAGCAGAAGCAGAACCTGAAGCGGAAGGAGAAGCAGAAGAAGCAGAATCTGGAGAAGAAGAAGGAGAACCAGAAGGAGAATCAGAAGCTGAAAGAGATGCAAAAGCAGAAGGAGAAGCAGATGAAACAGTAGTAGCAGATTCTGTAGCAGAAGTAGCTGAAGATGCAGAAGCTGATAGAGAAGCAGATGGAATAGAAGAATATCGAGAAGGAGAAGGAGACTCTGAATGAGAAGATGAATGAGAAGCAGATGGAGAATCAGGAAAGGCAAAAGAAGCATAATCAGACGTAGAAGCTGGATTAGCAGAAGAGGCAGATTCTCAATGAGATGCACAAGATTGAGAAGGAGAAGC
>NW_012299036.1:0-3851 GCF_000151885.1 Dipodomys ordii | reverse complement strand
TTCCCACTGTGTCCCGCTGTGTACCCCTCTGTGTCGCCCTCTGTGTCCCGCTGTGTCCCCCCAGTGTCCTGCTGTGTACTGCTGTGTCCCCGCTGAGTCCCGCTGTGTCCCCGCTCTGTCCCACTGTGTCCCCGCTGTATCGACGCTGTGTCCCGCTGGTTCCCGCTGTGTCCTCGCTGTGTTCCCCGCTGTGTCCCGCTGTTTCCCCCTCTGTGTCCCCCTCTGTGTCCCGCTGTGTACCCCGCTGTGTCCTGCTGTGTCTCGCTTTGTCCCCCGCTGTGTCCCTGTTGTGTCCCTGCTGTGTCCTGCTGTATACTGCTGTGTTACCTGCTGAGTCCCCCTGTGTCCCCGCTGTGTCCCGCTGTGACCCCCCTTTGTCCCCCGCTGTGTCCCGCTGTGTCCTCCCTGTGTACTCTGCTGTCCCGCTGTCTTCCCTGCTGTGTCCCGCTGTGTCTACTGCTGTGTCCCCGCTGTGTCCCGCTGTGTCCCGCTGTGTCCTGGCTGTGTCCCCCGCTGTGTCCCATTGTGTCCCGCTGTGTCCCCCGCTGTGTCCCCCGCTGTGTCCCGCTGTGTCCACTGCTGTGTCCCCGCTGTGTCCCGCTTTTTCCCCCACTGTATCCCGCTGTGTCCTTGCTGTGTCTCCCGCTGTGTCCCTCTGTGTCCTCGCTGTGTCCCCCGCTGTGTCCCGCTGTGTCCCCCACTGTGTCCTGATGTGTCCCGCTTTGTCCCGCTGTGTCCCTGCTGTGACCCTCAGTGTCCCAGTGTCCCGGTGTGTCCCCACTGTGACCCCGCTGTGTCTCGCTGTGTATACCCCGCTTTGTCCAGCTTTGTCCCCGCTGTGTCTCGCTATGTCCCACGCTCTGTCCCCCACTGTGATCCGCTGTGTCCCCCGCTGTCTCCCGCTGTGTCCCACTGTGTCCCCACAGGGTCACCGCTGTTTCCTGCTGTGTCCCGCTGTGTTCCGTGGTGTCCCGCTTTGTCCCCGCTGTGTCCCGCTGTGTCACCGCAGTGTCCCCTCTGTGTCTCGCTGTGTCCCACTGTGTCCCTCTGTGTCCCTCTGTGTCCCCCGCTGTGTCCTGCTGTGTCCCTTCTGTGTCCCGCTGTGTCCCGCTGTGTCCTTGCTTGTCCCCTGCTGTGTCCTGCTGTATCCTCCGCTGTGTATCCCCCTTTGTCCCGCTCGGTCCCCGTTGTTCCCCGGTGTGTCCCCGCTGTCCCCTGCTGTGTACCCCGATGTGTTCCGCTGTGTCCCGCCGAGTCCCCCGCTCTGTCCCGCTGTGTCACCTCTGTGTCCCCCGCTGTGTCCCGCTGTGTCCCTGCTGTGTCCCGCTGTGTCAGAGCTGTGTATCCTTCTGTGTCCCCACTGTATCCCCGTTGTCCCACGTGTGTCCCCTCTGTCCCCTGCTGTGTCCCGCGCTGTGACCCGCGGTGTCCCGCGGTGTCCCCGCGGTCCCCCGCTGTGTCCTGCTGTGTCCCTCTGTGTTCTCCACTGTGTCCCGCTCTGTCCCCCACTGTGGCCCCGCTGTGTCCCGCTGTTTCCCCGCTGTGTCCCGCTGTGTCTCCGCAGTGTACCATCTGTGTCTGGCTGAGTCCCTGCTGTGTCCCCCTGTGTCCAGCTGTTTTCCCCACTGTATCCACGCTGTGTCCACCGCTGTGTCCCGCTGTGTCCCGCTGTGTCCCGCTGTGTCACAGCTGTGTCCCGCTGTGTCCCCCGCTGTGTCCCCCGCTGTGTCCCCGCTGTGTCCCGCTGTGTTCCGCTGTGACCCCGCTGTGTCCCCCACTGTGTCCCGCCGTTTCCCCGCTGTGTCCTCGCTGTGTCCCCCGCTGTGTCCCCGCTGTGTCCCCTGCTGTGTCCCGCTGTGTCTCGCTGTGTCCCGCTGTGTCCCCCCTGAGTCCCCGCTGTGTCCCGCTGTGTCGCGCTGTATCCCCTGCTGTGTTCCGCTGTGTCCCCGCTGTGTCCACTTCTGTGTCCCCGCTGTGTTCCGCTGTGTCCAGCTGTGTCCCCCGCTGTGTCCTCGCTGTGTCTGGTCCGGCTATGTCCCCGCTTTGTCCCCTCTTTGTCCCCCGCTTTGTGTGTCCCGCTGTGTCCCCCACTGTGTCCCGCTGTGTCCACTGCTGTGTCCCCGCTGTGTCCCGCTTTTTCCCCCGCTGTGTCCCGCTGTGTCCTCGCTGTGTCCCCCGCTGTGTCCTGATGTGTCCCGCTTTGTCCCGCTGTGTCCCTGCTCTGACCCTCAGTGTCCCGGTGTGTCCCCACTGTGGCCCCGCTGTGTCTCGCTGTGTATACCCCGCTTTGTCCAGCTTTGACCCCGCTGTGTCTCGCTATGTCCCACGCTCTGTCCCCCACTGTGTTCCGCTGTGTCCCCCGCTGTCTCCCGCTGTGTCCCGCTGTGTCCCCACAGGGTCACCGCTGTTTCCTGCTGAGTCCCTTCTGTGTCGCCTCTGTGTCCCGCTGTGTCCCCGGTGTGTCCCGCTGTGTCCCGCTGTGTACTGCTGTGTCCCCCGCTGAGTTCCGCTTTGTCCTCTCTGTGTCCCAATGTGTCCTCGCTGTGTCCCACTCTGTCCCGCTCTGTCCCCGCTGTGTCCCGCTGTGTCCCGCTGTGTCCCCACTGTGTGCCCGCTGTGTCCAGCTGTGTCCCCGCTGTGTCCCGCTGTGTCCCTTCTCTGTCCCCAGCTGTCCCCCGCTGTGTCCCCCGCTGTGTCCCGCTGTGTCCCCCGCTTTGTCCCGCTTTGTCCCGCTTTGTCCCTGCTGTGTCCCCGCTGTGTCCCGCTGTGTCACACTGTGTCCCGCTGTGTCCTCGCTGGGTCCTCTGCTAGGTCCCGCTGGGTCCCCCGCTGTGTCCCGCTGTGTCCCGCTGTGTCCCGCTCTGTCACTGCTGTGTCCCGCTGTGTCCCCGCTGTGTGTCCGCTGTGTACCGCTATGTACTTCGTTGTGTCCAGCTGTGTCCCCTGTCAGTCTTCGCTGTCCCCCGCTGTGTACCCCGCAGTGTCCCGCTGGGTCCCGCTGTGTCTCGCTCTGTCCCTGCTGTGTCCCACTGTGTCCCGCTGGGTCCCCTCTCAGTCTCCGATGTCCCCCGCTATGTCCCCCCCTGTGTCCCGCTGTGTCCCGCTGTGTCACCCGCTTTGTCCCGTTGTGTCCACGCAGTGTCCCAGCTGTGTCCCGCTGTGTCACACAGTGTCCCATGGTGTCCCGCTTTGTCCCCCGCTGTGTCTCCTGCTTAGTCCTTTCTGTGTGGCCTCTGTGTCACGCTGTGTCGCGCTGTGCCCCCACTGTGTCCCTTTGTGACCACAGCTGTGTACCACGCTGTGTAACACTGTGTCCCCGCTGTATCGACGCTGTGTCCCGCTGTGTCCTCGCTGTGTTTCCCGCTGTGTCCCGCAGTGTCCCGCGCTGAGTCCACCGCTGTGTCGCGCTGTGTCCCGCTGTGTCCCGCTCTGTCCCTGTTGTGTCTCACTGTGTCCTGCTGTGTCCTCGCTGTGTCCCCCGCTGTCTCCCGCTCTGTCCCCCGCTGTGTCTCACGATTTGTCCTCGCTGTGTCCCACTGTGTCCCGCTGTGTCCCGCTGTGCCCCCACTGTGTCCCGTTGGGTCCACAGATGTGTACCATGCTGTGTAACGCTGTATCCCCGCTGTATCGACTCTGTGTCCCGCTGGGTCCTGCTGTGTCCACGCTGTGTTCCCTGCTGTGTCACGCTGTGTCCCCCGCTTGTCCCCGCTGTGTCCCACTGTGTCCTCCCTGTGTCCCCCGCTGTGTCCCGCTCTGTCCCCCCTATTTCCCGCTGTGTCCCCGCTGTGTCCTCCCATGTGTCCTCCGCTGTGTCCCTCTGTATCCCGCTGTGTCGCCCGCTGTATCGATGA
>NW_012299035.1:0-2038 GCF_000151885.1 Dipodomys ordii | reverse complement strand
ACAGCGGGGGACACAGCGGGACACAGCGGCACACAGCGGGGGACACAGGAAGGACACAGCGGTACACAGCGGGGGACAGAGCGAGGACACATTGGGAAACAGCGGGGACACAGCGGGACTCAGCGGGGGACGCAGCAGTACACAGCGGGACACAGCGGGACACAGCGGGGACACAGCAGGAACACAGAGGGGGACCCAGCGGGAAACAGTGGGGGACACAAAGGGGTACACAGCGGGACACAGCGAGGAAAAAAGCGAGGCGACAGCAGAACACAGCGTGGGACACAGCGAGGACACAGCGGGACACAACGGCGACAAAGCAGTAGACACAGCGGGACACACTGGCGCACACGGCGGGACATAGCTGGGGACACAGTGAGGACACAGCGGGACCCAGTGGGACCCAGCGTCGATACAGCGGGGACACAGCGGGACACAGCGAGGTACACAGCTGGGGACACAACGGGACACAGCGGGGGACACAGTGAGGACACAGCGGGACACAGCGGGACACTGCGGGAACATAGCGGGACAAGTGGGGGACACAGCGGAACACAGCGGGACACAGCTGGGGACATAGAGGAGACACAGCGGGATACAGCGGGGGACACAGGGAGGACACAGCGTGACACAGCGGAACAAAGCGGGGGACAAAGCGGGAGACAGCGGGGGACACAGCGAGGACACAGCGGGACACAGCGGGACACAGCGGGGACAAAGCAGTAGACACAGCGGGACACAGTGGCAGACATGGCGGGACATAGCTGGGGACACAGGGATGACACAGCGGGACCCAGTGGGACCCAGCGTCGATACAGCGTCGACACAGCGGGACACAGCGAGGTAGACAGCTGGGGACACAACAGGACACAGCGGGGGACAAAGCGAGGACACAGCGGGACACAGCGGGACACTCCGGGAACATAGCGGGACACAGCGGGGTACACAGCGGGACACAGCGGGACACAGCTGGGGACATAGCGGGGACACAGCGGGACACAGCGGGGGAAACAGCGAGGACATAGCGTGACACAGCGGGGACACAGCGGGGGACAAAGCGGGAGACAGCGGGGGACACAGCGAGGACACAGCAGGACACAGCGGCCACAAAGAGGGGACTCAGCGGTGGACACAGCGGGGGACAAAGTGGGACACCACGGGACACAGTATGACACAGTGGGACACATCGGGACACTGCGGGGACACAGCAGGACAAAGCGGGGGACATAGCGGGACACAGCGGGCACAGAGCGGGGACACAGCGGGACACAGCGAGACACAGCAGGGACAGAGCGGGACACAGTCGGACACAGCGGGACACAGCGGGGGACACAGCGGGAGACAAAGAGGGACACCACGGAACACAGCGGGAGACAGCAGGAAACAGCAGTGACACTGCGGGGACACAGTGGGACACAGTGGGGGACACAGCGGGACACAGAGGGGGACAGAGCGGGACACAGTGGGGGACACAGCCGGACACAGCAGGGGAAACAGTGGGGGACACAGCGGGACACAGCGTGACACAGCGAGGACACAGCGGGACAGAGCGGGACACTGCAGGGCACAGCGAGGGACACAGCGGGACACAGCGGGGGACATAGCGAGGACACAGCGGAACACAGAGTGGGACACAGCGGGAGACAGCGGGACACAGCAGAACACAGCGGGACACAGCCGGGTCCCAGCAGTGGACACAGCGGGACACAGCGGGGGACACAGTGGGACACAGAGGGGGACACATGGAGGACTCAGCGGGACAAAGCGGGGACACAGCGGCGACTCACTGGGGGACACAGCGGGGGACAAAGCGGGACACCACAGAACACAGTGGGAAACAGCGGGACACAGCGGGGAAACTGCGGGGAAACTAGGGGACAAATTGTGGGACACATATGGACACAGCGGGGGACACAGTGGGGGACACAGCGGTACACAGTGTGGTACACTTTTGTGATCACATAGGGACACAGTGGGGGCACAGCGAGGTATAGTGGGACACTGCGAGGACACAGCGGGACACAGCGCTGACTCTGCG
>NW_012299034.1:0-1813 GCF_000151885.1 Dipodomys ordii | reverse complement strand
TCACAACGGGACACAGCGGGGGACAGAGCGAGGACACATTGGGACACAGCGGGACTCAGCGGGGGACACAGCAGTACACAGCGGGACACAGCGGGGACACAGCAGAGACACAGCGGTGGACACAGCGGGACACAGCGGGGGACACAGGGATGACACAGCGGTACCCAGCGGGACCCAGCGTCGATACAGCAGGGACACGCGGAACACAGTGGGGTACACAGCTGGGGACACAGCGAGGACACAGCGGGACACAGCGGGACACAGCGGGGACACTGCGGGAACATAGCAGGACACAGCAGGGTACACAGCGGGACACAGCTGGGGACACAGCGGGGACACAGCGGGACACAGCGGAACACAGAGTGAGACAAAGCGGGAGACAGCAGGGGACACAGCGAGGACACAGGGGGACACAGCGGCGACACAGAGGGGACTCAGCGGGGGACAAAGCGGGAGACAGCGGGGGACACAGCGAGGACACAGCAGCACACAGCGGCCACAAAGAGGGGACTCAGCGGTGGACACAGCGGGGGACAAAGAGGGACACCACGGGACACAGTGTGACACAGTGGGACACAGCTGGACACTGCGGGGACACAGCAGGAAAAAGCGGGGGACACAGCGGGACACAGCGGGCACACAGCGGGGACACAGCGGGACACAGCGGGGACAGAGCGGGACACAGTCGGACACAGCGGGACACAGCGGGGGACACAGCGGGAGACAAAGAGGGACACCACGGAACACAGCGGGACACAGCAGGAAACAGCAGTGACACTGCGGGGACACAGTGGGACACAGCGGGGGACACAGCGGGACACAGAGGGGGACAGAGCGGGACACAGTGGGGGACACAGCCGGACACAGCAGGGGAAACAGTGGGGGACACAGCATGACACAGCGAGGACACAGCGGGAAAGAGCGGGACACTGCAGGGCACAGCGGGGGACACAGCGGGACACAGCGGGGGACAAAGCGAGGACACAGCGGAACACAGAGTGGGACACAGTGAGGACACAGCGGGACACAGCTGGGACACAGCGGGACACAGCCGGGTCCCAGCAGTGGACACAGCGGGACACAGCGGGACACAGAGGGAGACACATGGAGGACTCAGCGGGACAAAGCGGGGACACAGCGGCGACTCACCAGGGGACATTCGGGGGACAAAGCGGGACACCACAGAACACAGTGGGAAACAGCGGGACACAGCGGAGAAACTGCAGGGACACAGGGGGACAAAGCGTGGGACACATAGGGACACAGCGGGGGACACAGTGGGGGACACAGCGGGACAGCGGGGAACACAGCGAGGACACAGCGGGACCAAGCGGTACACAGCGTCGATACAGCGGGGACAAAGCGTTACACAGCGTGGTACACAGCTGTGAACACAACGGGACACAGTGGGGGCACAGCGAGACACAGCGGGACACAGCGAGGACACTGCGGGACACAGCGCTGACACTGCGGGGGACACAGCGGGGGACACAGCGGGGGACACAGCCGGACACAGCGGGACACAGCGGGGGAAACAGGGGGTGACCCAGCGGGATCCAGCGCGGGACACAGCGTGGACACATTGGGACACAGCGGGACACAGCGGGGGACACAGCAGTACACAGCGGGACACAGCGGGACACAGCGGGGGACACAGAGGAGTAAACAGCGGGACACTGCGGGGAACACAGCGAGGACACAGCGGGACCAAGCGGGACACAGCGTCGATACAGCGGGGACACAGCGGGACACAGCGGCGTACACAGCTGGGTACACAACGGGACACAGCGGGGGACACAGCGAGGACACAGCA
>NW_012299033.1:0-3852 GCF_000151885.1 Dipodomys ordii | reverse complement strand
AGGCGGGACACAGCGGAACTCAGCGGGAGACACAGAAGTACACAGCGGGACACAGTGGGACACACCAGGGAGACAGCAGGGACACAGTGGGGGATAAAGCGGGACACAGCGGGTCAGAGCGGGGGAAACAGCGGGACACAGCGGGAGACACAGAGGGGTACACAGCGGGACACAGCGGGGGACACAGAGAGGACACAGCGGAACACAGCGGGACACAGCGTCGATACAGTGGGGACAGAGCGGGTCACAGCAAGGACACAGCGGGACACAGCGGGACACAGCGGGGGACACAGCGGGACACAGCGGGGACACAGCGGGGACTCAGCGGGGGACACAGCGGGACACAGCGGGGGACACAGCGAGACACGGCGGGGACAAAGCTGGACACAGCGGGGTACACAGAGGGACACAGCAGGGACACAGCGGGGAAACAGCGTGACACAAAAGGACACAGCGAGACACAGCGGGGGACACAGCGAGGACACAGCTGCACACAGTGGGGAACACAGCAAGGACAGAGCGGGACACAGCGGGACACAGC
The DNA here is from genome assembly GCF_000151885.1 of Dipodomys ordii. NCBI lineage: Eukaryota > Metazoa > Chordata > Mammalia > Rodentia > Heteromyidae > Dipodomys > Dipodomys ordii. The sequence continues at coordinate 3,311 of NW_012299033.1, read as the reverse complement.
GGGACACAGCGGGGGACACAGGAAGGACACAGCAGTACACAGAGGGGGACAGAGCGAGGACACATTGGGACTCAGCGGGGGACACAGCAGTACACAGCGGGACACAGCGGGACATCGCGGGGACACAGCAGGTACACAGCGGGGGACACAGCGGGACACAGCGGGTGGACACAGAGCGGTACACAGCGGGACACAGCGGGGAAAAAAGTGAGGTCACAGCAGAACACAGCGTGGGACACAGCGAGGACACAGCGGGACACAGCGGGACACAGCGGGGACAAAGCAGTAGACACAGCGGGACACAGTGGCGGACACAGCGGGACACAGCGTGGGACACAGGCAGGACACTGCGGGACCCAGCGGGACCCAGCGTTGATACTGCTGGGACACAGCGGGACACAGCGAGGTACACAGCTGGGGACACAACGGGACACAGCAGGGAACACAGGGAGGACATAGCGGGACCCAGCAGGACCCAGCGTCATTACAGCGGGGACACAGTGGGACACACCGGGGTCCACAGCTGGGGACACAACGGGACACTGCGGGCGACACAGAGAGGACAAAGCGGGAAAGAGCGGTACACAGCGGGGACACTGCGGGAACATAGTGGGACACAGCGGGGTACACAGCGGGACACAGCGGTGACACAGAGGGGACTCAGCGGGACAAAGTGGGGGACACAGCGGCACACAGCGGGACACAGCGGGGGACACAGCAGGGGACAGCGGAGACAGAGAGGGGTGAAAGCGAGACACAGCGGTGATACAGCTGGACACAACGGAGTACACAGCGGGACACAGCGGGCACACAGCGGGCACACAGCGGGACACAGCAGGGACCGAGCTGGACATAGCGGGACACAGCGAAACACAGCGTGGGACACAGCGGGACACAGCGGGGACACAGCGGGGACACTGCGGGACCCATCAGGACACAGCGGGACACAGCAGGACACAGCGGGGGACACAGCGGGACACAGCGGGGGACACAGCGGGACACAGCGGCGCACAGAGGGGACTCAGCAGTGGACATAGCGTGGGACAAAGCGGGACACCACAGGACACAGTGGGACACAGTGGGACACAGCGGGGACACTGGGGGACACAACGGGACAAAGCGGGGGACCCAGCGGGACGCAGCGGGACACAGCAGGACCCAACGGGGAAACAGGGGGGACACAGTTTGACACAGCGAGGACACAGCGGGACACAGCGGGACACTGCGGGGCACAGAGGGGGACACAGCAGGACACAGAGGGGACACAGGGAGGACACAGCGGAACACAGCATGGGACAATGCGAGGACACAGCGGGAAACAGCGAGACAAAGCGGGACCCAGCGGGGACCCAGCAGTGGACCCAGCGGGACACAGCGGGGGACACAGCCGGACACAGCAGGGACACAGCGGGGACACATGGGACCCAGCAGGACACAGCGGGGGACACAGCGGGACACAGCGGGACACAGCGGGGGACACAGCCGGACACAGCAGGGACACAGTAGGACACAGCGTGGGACAAAGCGGGAAACAGCGGAGGACACAGCAAGGACACAGCTGGACACAGCGGGGACACAGAGGGGACACAGCAGGGGACATAGAGGGGAAAAAGCGGGACACCACGGGACACAGTAGGACACAGCGGGACACAGCGGGGACACTGCGGGACACAGCCTGGGGACACAGCGTTGGACAGCGGGGGAAAGAGAAGGGACACAGTGGGACACAGAGGGGACACAGCTGGACACAGAAGGGTACACAGCGGGGCACAGCGGACACACAACAGGGACAGAGCTGGACACAGAGGGACACAGAGGGGACAGAGCGTGACACAGCGGGACACAGCGGGACACAGCAGGGGACTCAGCGGGACACAGCGGGGGACACAGGGAAGACACAGCTGGACACTGAGGGAGACAGAGCGAGGACACAGCCGGACACAGAGAAACGCAGCGTGACACAGTGGGGACACAGCAGGGGACACAGCGGGACACAGCGGGGGACACAGAGGGACACAGCGGGGTACACAGCAGGCACAAAGCGGGACTCAGAGGGGGACTCAGCGAGGACAAAGCAGGACACAGCGGTGACACAGCGGGACACAGCTGGGGACACTGCAGGACACAGCGGGACACAGCGGGGACACAGCAAGGACATAGCGGGGGACACAGCGGGACACAGATGGACACAGCCGGGGACACAGCGGGACACAGCGAGAGACACAGCGGGGGACACAGCGGGACACAGCGGGAAACAAAGAGAGGACCCAGCGGGACCCAGCGGGACACAGCGTCGATAGAGTGGGGACACAGCGGGACACAGCGGTGAAACAACCGGACTCAGCGGGGGACACTGTGGGACCCAGCGGGACCCAGCGGGGACACAGCAAGGACACAGCCGGGGACCCAGCGGGACACAGCGGGGGACACAGCAAGGGACACAGCGGGAGACAGAGCGGGACACAGTGGGGAACACAGAGAGAGACACAGCAGGACCCAGCGGGACATAGCGTCGATACAGCGGGTACACAGCGGGACACAGCGGGGTACACAGCTGTTGACACAACGGGACACAGTGGGGGACACAGTGGGGGACACAGCTGGACACAGCGGGGCACAGCAGGGACAAAACGGGAGACACAGTGGGGAACAGAGCAGGACACAGCGGGGGACACAGAGAGGACACATGGGGACACAGCGAGACTCAGCCAGGCCCACAGTGGGGGAAAAAGCGGGAAACCACGGGACACAGTGGGAAACAGCGGGACACAGCGGGGACACTGCGGGGACACAGTGGGAGACAAAGCGGGACACAGCGGGACACAGGGGGACGCAGCGGGACACAGCGGGACACCGCGGGACACGGCGGGGGACACAGCGGGACACAGAGCGGGACATAGCGAGGACACAGCGGGACACAGCGGGACACAGCGGGGAACACAGCGAGGACACAGTGGGGGACACAGTGGGGGAAACAGTTGGACACAGTGGGGAACACAGTGAGGACACAGCGGCACCCAGCGGGACACAGCGTAGATACAGCGGAGACACAGCGTTACACAGCATGGTACAAAGCTGTGGACACAACGGGACACAGTGGGGGCACAGCGGGACACAGCGGGACGCAGTGGGACACAGCGGGGACAAAGCGTGAGACACAGCAGGGGACAGAGCTGGAGAAAGCAGGGGACACAGCGGGGACACAGCGAGAACACAGCGGGACAGAGCGGGACACTGCAGGGCACAGCAGGAGACACAGCAGGGACACAGCGGGGGACACAGCGAGGACAAAGCGGGACACAGCGCTGACA
>NW_012299032.1:0-3852 GCF_000151885.1 Dipodomys ordii | reverse complement strand
AGGAGAAGCAGCAGAAGAGTAGAACCAGAAATTCAGGCAGGAGAAACAGAAGAAGCAGATGGAGAAGGCGAAGCAAAAAGAGAAGCAGAAGGAGAAGTAGAAGAAGCAGCAGAAGGAGAAGCAGCAGAAGAAGCAGAAAAACAAGCAGGAGAAGCAGAAGCAGAAAGAGATTTAGAAGCAGAAGAAGCAGAAGCAGAAGAAGAAGCAGTAGAAGCATAAGAAGCAGAAGCAGGAGAAGCAGAAGCAGAAGAAAAAAAGAAGCATAAGAAGCAGAAGCCGAAGCAGAGGGAGAAAAAGAAGAAGGAGAAGGAGCAGCAGAAGTTGAAGCAGAAGGAGATGCAGATGCAGAAAGAGAAGCAGAAACAGAAGGAGAAGGAGAAGGAGAAGTTGGAGAATCACAAGAAGCAGAAGCAGAAGGAAAAGGAGAAGCAGAAGCAGAAGGACAAGCAGGAGAAGCAGAAGAAGCAGAAGCGGGAGAAGCAGCAGCAGAAGAAGAAACAGAAGAAGGAGAAGGAGCAGAAGGAGAAGCAGAAGCAGAAGGAGAAGCAGAAAGAGAAGCAGAAGAAGCAGTAGCAGGAGGAGCAGAAGCAGAAGAAACAGAAGAAGCCGAAGAAGCAGAAGGAAAACCTGAAGCAGAAGGAGAAGCAGAAGCAGGAGAAGGTGGAAAAGCAGAAGTAGAAGAAACAGAACAAGCAGAAGGAGCAGAAGCAGAACGAGAAGCAAAAGAATAAGAAGGAGAAAGAGAAGGATTAGGAGTAGGAGGAGCAGAAGCAGAATTAGAAGCAGAAAGAGAAGCAGAAGGAGAAACAGAAGAAGCAGAAGCAGGAGAAGCAGAAGCAGAATGAGAAGCACAAGAAGGAGAAATTGAAGGAGAAGGAGAATGGGACGGAGAAGCAGAAGGAAAAGTAGGAGAAGCATTAGAAGAAGAATCAGGAGAAGCAGAAGCAGAAGAAGGAGAAGAGCAGAAGCAGAAAGAGAAACAGAAGCGGAAGGAGAAGAAGAAGTAGCTGAAGCTGAAGCAGAAGAAGAAGAAACAGAAAAAGCAGAAGAAGAAGCAGCAGGAGAAGCAGAAGAAGAAGAAGGAGAATGAGAAAGAGAAGGATTAGGAGTAGGAGAACCAGAAGGATAAGCAGAAGCAAAAGAGAAGCAGGAGAAACAGAAGACGCAGGAGAAGCAGAAGCAGAGGAAACAGGAGAAGCCGAAGAAGCAGAAGCAGAATCTGAAGCAGAAGGAGAAACAGAAGAAGCACAATCTGAAGCAGAAGAAACAGAAATAGTAGAATAAGCAGAAGCAGAAGCAGCAGGAGAAGCAGAAGAAGAAGGAGAAGGCGAAAGAAAAGGATTAGGAGTAGGAGAAGCAAAAGGAGAAGCAGAAGCAGAAAGAGACGAAGAAGGAGAAGGAGCACGAGAAGTAGGAGAAGCAGGAGAAGCAGAAGCAGGAGAAGGAGAAGAAACAGAAGAGGCAGAAGCAGAATGAGAAGCAGAAGAAGAAATTGAAGGAGAAGCAGAAGCAAAAGGAGAAGCAGAAGAAGGATAAGGAGAGGCAGAAAGAGAAGCAGAAAGAATAGCAGAGCGAGAATTAGGAGTAGCAGAAGCAGGAGAAGCAGAAGCAGAAGATACACAAGAAGGAGAAGAAGCAGAAGGAGAAGCAGAAACAGAAGGAAAAGCAGAAACAGAAGGAGGGGAAGCAGAAGAAGCAGAAGCAGGAGAGGCAGAAGCATAAGAATCCGAAGAAGCAGAAGCAGAACCTGAAGCACAAGGAGAAGCAGGAGAAGCAGAAGAAGCAGAATATGGAGAAGCAGAAGGAGAAGCAGAAGCAGAAAGAGAATCAAAAGCAGAAGGAGAAGCAGAAGAAACAGAAGAAGCAGAGGCAGTAGCAGAAGAAGCAGAAGATGCAGAAGCAGAAGGAGAAGCTTCATTGGAAATGCAGAAGAACGAGAAGGAGAAGAAGGAGAAACAGAAGGAGAAGATGAAAGAGAAGCAGAATAAGGAGCAGTAGAAGGAAAAGCAGCAGGAGAAGCAGAAAGAGCAGCAGAATGAGAAGCAGGAGATGCAGAAACAGGAGAAGCAGAAGCAGAAGAAACAGGAGAAAGACAAGAAGCAGAAGCAGAAGGAGAAGCAGAAACAGAAGGAGAAGCAGAAAGAGAAGGAGGGGAAGCAGAAGAAGCAGAAGCAGGAGAAGCAGACGCTTAAGAATCCGAAGAAGCAGAAGCAGAACCTGAAGCAGAAGGAGAAGCAGGAGAAGCAGAAGAAGCAGAATCTGGAGAAGCAGAATGAGAAGCAGAAGGTGAAGCAGAAGCAGAAAGAGAATCAAAAGCAGAAGGAGAAGCAGAAGAAACAGAAGAAGTAGGAGCAGTAGCAGTTGTAGCAGAAGCAGAAGGAGAAGCAGAAGTAAAAGCAGAAGAAAAAGAAGGAGAAGGAGAAACAGAAGGAGAAGCAGAAGGAGAAGCAGAAAGAGAAGCAGGTAAAGCAGAATAAGAAGAAGCAGAAGGAGAATCAGAAGGAGAAGCAGAAGAAGGAGAAGGAGAAGCAGAAGCAGAAGAAGATGCAGAAGGAGAAGCAGGAGACGCAGAAGAAGCAGAAGCAGAAGGAGAAGCAGGAAAAGCAGAAGAAGCCGAAGCAAAAGGAGAAGCAAAAGAAGGAGAAGGAGAAGCAGAGGCAGAAGAAGAAGCATAAGGACAAGCACAAGCAGAAGGAGATGCAGAAGGAGAAGCAGGAGAAGCAGAAGAAGCAGAAGCTGAAGGAGAAGCAGAAGTAGGAGAAGGAGAAGGAGGAGAAGCAGAAGGACAAGCAGAAGCGTAATGAGAAGCAGAAAGAGAAGCAGGAGAAGCACAAGATGCAGAATCAGGAGAAGCCGAACGAGAAGAAGTAGAGAAGCAGAAAGTGAAGCAGAAGGAGAAGCAGAAGCAGAAGGAGAAGCAGCAGAAGAAATAGAACCAGAAATTCAGGCAGGAGAAACAGAAGAAGCAGAATCAGAAGCAGAAAGAGAAGCAAAAAGAGAAGCAGAAAGAGAAGTAGAAGAAGCCGCAGAAGAAGCAGTAGAAGAAGCAGAAAAACAAGCAGGAGAAGCAGAAGCAGAAAGAGAAGTAGAAGCAGAAGAATCAGAAGAAGCAGAAGCAGAAAAAGAAGCAGTAGAAGCATAAGAAGCAGAAGTAGGAGAAGTAGAAGCAGAAGAAATAAAGAAGCATAAGATGCAGAAGCCGAAGCAGAGGGAGAAAAAGAAGAAGGAGAAAGAGAAGCAGAAGGAATAGCAGAAGAACGAGAAGGAGAAATAGAAGGAAAAGCAGAAGGAGAAGCAGAAGCAGAAGAAACAGAAGAAGGAGAAGAGCAGAAGCAGAAGCAGACGGAGAAGCAGAAGCAAAAGGAGAAGCAGAAGAAGCAGAAGCTGAAGCAGAAGAAGAAGAAACAGAAAAAGCAGAAGAAGAAGAAGAAGAAGAAGCAGGAGAAGCAGAAGAAGAAGAAGAAGGAGAAGGAGAAAGAGAAGGATTAGGCGTAGGAGAAACAGAAGGATAAGCAGAAGCAGAAAGAGAAGGAGAATGAGAAGGAGAAGCAGGAGAAGCAGAAGAAGCAGAAGCAGGAGAAGCAGAAGCAGAATGAAAAGCAGAAGGGGAAATTGAAACAGAAGAAGATGCAGAAGGAGAAGCAGAAGCAGTAGTAGAAGCAGAAGAAGGAGAAGCAGAAGGAGAAGCATAAAGAGAAACAGAAGGAGAAGCGGAGAAGCAGAAGAAGGAGAAGCGAATCGAAGAAATAGAAGAAGGAGAAGAAGCGAAGCGAAAGAGAAGCGAAACGAAGGAGAAGCAGAAATAGAAGCAGAAGAAGCCGAAGAAGCAAAAGCAGAACCTAAAGCAGAAGG
>NW_012299031.1:0-3853 GCF_000151885.1 Dipodomys ordii | reverse complement strand
GCAGAAGGAGAATCAGAAGGAGAAGCAGAAGAAGCAGAAGGAGAAGCTGAAACAGAAGAATAAGCATATGGACAAGCACAAGCAGAAGGAGATGCAGAAGGAGAAGCAGGAGACGCAGAAGAAGCAGAAGCAGAAGAAGAAGTAGAAGTAGGAGAAAGAGAAGGAAGAGCAGCAGAAGCAATAGGAGAAGCAGAACCAGAAGGAGAAGCAGAATGAGTAGCAGGAAGAGAAGCAGTAGAACCAGAAGAAGCAGGAAAAGCAGAAGCAGAAGAAAGAGAAGAAGAAGAAGAAGAAGAAGAAGAAGAAGAAGAAGAAGAAGAAGAAGAAGAAGAAGAAGAAGAAGAAGAAGAAGAAGATCAAGAAGAAGAAGAAGAAGAAGAAGAAGAAGAAGAAGAAGAAGAAGAAGAAGAAGAAGAAGAAGAAAAAGAAGAAGAAGAAGAAGAAGAAGAAGCAGTAGAAGAAGAAGAAGCAGAAGCAGGAGAAGCAGAGGCAGTAGAAAAAGAATAAGCATAAGAAGAAGAAGAAGAAGAAGCAGAAAGAGGAGAAGGAGAAGCAGAAGTAGAATTAGAAGAAACAGAAGAAGAAGAAGCAGAAGAAACAGAAGCAAACGAAACAGAAGAAGGAGAAGAGCAGAAGCAGAACCAGAAGGAGAAACAGAAGCAGAAGATGAAGCGGAAAGAGAAGCAGGACAAGCAGGAGAAGCAGAAGAAGCAGGAGAAGCAGAAGCAGAAGAAACAGGAGAAGCCGAAGAAGCAGAAGCATAATCTGAAGCAGGAGAAACAGAAGAAGCACAATCTGAAGCAGAAGCAGAAGAAACAGAAATAGTAGAATAAGCAGAAGCTGAAGCAGCAGGTGAAGCAGAAGAAGAAGAAGGAGAAGGCGAAAGAAAAGGATTAGGAGTAGGAGAAGAAAAAGGATAAGCAGAAGCAGAAAGAGACGCAGAAGGAGAAGCAGCACGAGAAGTAGGAGAAGCAGGAGAAGCAGAAGCAGGAGAAGCAGAAGAAACAGAAGACGCAGAAGCAGAATGAGAAGCAGAAGGAGAAATTGAAGCAGAAGCAGAAGGAGAAGCAGAAGCAGGAGAAGCATAAGAAGGAGAAGGAGAAGCAGAAAGAGAAGCAGAAAGAGAAGCAGAACGAGAAGCAGGAGAAGCAGAAGCAGATGAAACAGAAGAAGGAGAAGAAGCAGAAGCAGAAGGAGAATCAGAAACAGAAGGAAGAGCAGAAAGAGAAGCAGGAGAAGCAGAATAAGCAGCAGCAGGAGAAGCAGAAGCAGAAGAAGCCGAAGAAGCAGAAGCAGAACCTTAAGGAGAAGGAGAAGCAGAAGCAGAAAGAGAAGCAAAAGCAGAAGGAGAAGCAGAAGAATCAGAAGAAGCAGAGGCAGTAGCAAAAGAAGCAGAAGATGCAGAAGCAGAAGGAGAAGCAGAAGGAAAAGCAGAAGAACGAGAAGGAGAAGGAGAAGGAGAAGGATAAACAGGAGAAGCAGAAAGAGAAGCAGAAGAAGGAGCAGGAGAAGGAAAAGCAGCAGGAGAAGCAGAAAGAGCAGCAGAAGGAGAAGCAGGAGATGCAGAAACAGGAGAAGCAGAAGCAGAAGAAACAGGAGAAGGACAATAAGCAGAAGCAGAAGCAGAACCTGAAGCAGAAGGAGAAGCAGGAGAAGCAAAAGAAGCAGTATCTGGAGAAGCAGAATGAGAAACAGAAGCGGAAAGAGAATCAAAAGCAGAAGGAGAAGCAGAAGAAACAGAAGAACAGAAGCAGTACCAGTTGCAGCAGTAGGAGAAGCAGAAGGAAAAGCAGAAGAACGAGAAGGAGAAGGAAAAACAGAAGGAGAAGCAGAAAGAGAATCAGAAGGAGACGCAGAAGAAGCAGAATGAGAAGCAGAAGCAGAAGAAGAAACATAAGGACAAGCACAAGCAGAAGGAGATGCAGAAGGAGAAGCAGGAAAAGCAGAAGAAGCAGAAGAAGAAGTAGAAGCAGGAGAAGGAGAAAGAAGAGCAGCAGAAGCAATAGGAGAAGCAGAAGGAGAAGCAGAAGCAGAATGAGAAGCAGAAAGAGAAGCAGTAGAAGCAGAAGAAGCAGGAAGAGCAGAAGCAGAAGAAAGAAGAAGAAGAAGAAGAAGAAGAAGAAGAAGAAGAAGAAGAAGAAGAAGAAGAAGAAGAAGAAGAAGAAGAAGCATAAGGAGAAACAGTAGAAGCAGAAGAAGCAGAAGCAGGAGAAGCAGAAGCAGAAGAAAAGGAATAAGCATAAGAAGCAGAATCAGAGGAAGAAGCAGTAGGAACAGGAGAAGGAGAAGCAGAAGGAGAATCAGAAGGAGAAGAAGGAGAAGCAGAAGCAGAAGAAGTAGCAGAAAGAGAAGCAGAAGAAGATGCAGAAGGAGAAACAGGAGAAGCAGAAGAAGCAGAAGCAGAAGGAGAAGCAGAAGTAGGAGAAGAAGAAGGAGAAGGAAGGGCAGCAGAAGCAATAGGAGAAGCAGAAGGAGAAGCAGAACCAGAATGACAAGCAGAAAGAGAAGCAAAAGAAGCAGAAGAAGCAGGAAAAGCAGAAGCAGAAGAAAGAGAAGAAGCAGCAGCAGCTGCAGCAGCAGCAGAAGCAGAAGAAGAAGAAGAAGAAGAAGAAGAAGAAGAAGAAGAAGAAGAAGAAGAAGAAGAAGAAGACAAAGAAGAAGAAGAAGAAGAAGAAGAAGAAGAAGAAGAAGAAGAAGAAGAAGAAGAAGAAGAAGAAGAAGAAGAAGAAGAAGAAAGAGAAGCATAACCAGAAGCATAAGGAGAAGCAGTAGAAGCAGAAGAAGCAGAAGCAGGAGAAGCAGATAGCAGGAGAAGCAGAAGATAAAGAATAAGCAAATGAAGCAGAAGCAGAAGCAGTGGGAGAAGCAGAAGAAGGAGAAGGAGAAGGAGCAGCAGAAAGAGAAGCAGAAGCAGGAAGAGAAGCAAAAACAAAGGGAGAACAAGTAGGAGAAGCAGGAGAATCAGAAGAAGCAGAAACAAAAGGAGAACAAGAAGGAGAAGCAGGAGAATCAGAAGAAGCAGAAGTAGAAGCAGAAAGAGAAGGAGAAGAAGGAGAAGCATAAGTAGAATCAGAAGAAGCAGAAGAAGAACAAGCAGAAGAAACAGAAGCAAAAGAAACAGAAGAAGGAGAAGAGCAGAAGAAGAAGCAGAAGGAGAAGCAGAAGCAGAAGGAGAAGCAGAAAGAGAAGCATGAGAAGTAGAAGAAGCAGGAGAAGCAGAAGCAGAAGAAACAGGAGAAGCCGAAGAAGCAGAAGCAGAATCTGAAGCAGAAGGAGAAACAGAAGAAGCACAATCTGAAGCAGAAGCAGAAGAAACAGAAATAGTAGAATAAGCAGAAGCAGAAGCAGCAGGAGAAGCAGAAGAAGAAGACGGAGAAGGCGAGAGAGAAGGATTAGGAGTAGGAGAAGCAAAAGGATAAGCAGAAGCAGAAAGAGAAGCAGAAGGAAAAGCAGCACGAGAAGTAGGAGAAGCAGGAGAAGCAGAAGCAGGAGAAGCAGAAGAAACAGAAGACGCAGAAGCAGAATGAGAAGCAGAAGGAGAAATTGAAGCAGAAGCAGAAGGAGAAGCAGAAGCAGAAGGAGAAGCAGAAGAAGGAGAAGGAGAAGCAGATAGAGAAGCAGAACGAGAAGCAGGAGAAGCAGAAGCAGGAGAAGCAGAAGCAGAAGAAAGAGAAGAAGGAGAAGAAGCAGAAGCAGAAGGAGAAGCAGAAACAGAAGGAAAAGCAGAAAGAGAAGCAGGAGAAGCAGCAGCAGGAGAAGCAGAAGCAGAAGAAGCCAAAGATGCAGAAGAAGAACCTGAAGCAGAAGGAGAAGCAGGAGAAGCAGAAGAAGCAGAAGCTGGAGAAGCAGAAGG
>NW_012299030.1:0-3854 GCF_000151885.1 Dipodomys ordii | reverse complement strand
GGAAAAGCAGCAGGAGAAGCAGTAACAGCAGCAGAAGGAGAAGCAGGAGATGCAGAAACAGGAGAAGCAGAAGCAGAAGATACAGGAGAAGGATAAGAAGCAGAAGCAGAAGGAGAAGCAGATACAGAAGGAGAAGCAGAAAGAGAAGGAGGGGAAGCAGAAGAAGCAGAAGCAGGAGTAGCAGAAGCATAAGAATCTGAAGAAGCAGAAGCAGAATTGAAGCAGAAGCAGAAGCAGGAGAAGCAGAAGAAGCAGAATCTGGAGAAGCAGAATGAGAAGCGGATGGAGAAGCAGAAGCAGAAAGAGAATCAAATCAGAAGGAGAAACAGAAGAAACAGAAGAATAGAAGGAGTAGCCGTTGTAGCAGAAGCAGAAGGAGAAGCAGAAGGAAAAGCAGAAGAACAAGAAGGAGAAGGAGAAGCAGAAGGAGAAGTAGAAAGAGAAGCAGGTAAAGCAGAAGAAGAAGAAGCAGAAGGAGAAGCAGAAGAAGGAGAAGCAGAAGCAGATGCAGAAGGAGAAGCACAGAAGCAGAAGAAGCAGAAGCAGAAGGAGAAGCAGGAAAAGCAAAAGAAGCAGAAGCAAAAGGAGAAGCAAAAGAAGGAAAAGGAGAAGCAGAAGCAGCAGAAGAAGCATAAGGACAAGCACAAGTAGAAGGAGATGCAGAAGGAGAAGCAGGAGAAGCAGAAGAAGCAGAAGCTGAAGGAGAAGCAGAAGTAGGAGAAGGAGGATAAGCAGAAGCAGAAGGAGAACCAGAAGAGGAATGAGAAGCAGAAAAAGAAGCAGGAGAAGCACAATAAGCAGAAGCAGGAGAAGCCGAAAGAGTAGAAGCAGAAGAAGCAGAAACAGAAGCAGAAGTAGAAGCAGAAGCAGAAGGAGAAGCAGCAGAAGAAGTAGAACCAGAAATTCAGGCAGGAGAAACAGAAGAAGCAGAAGCAGAAGGAGAAGCAAAAAGAGAAGCAGAAGGAGAAGTAGAAGAAGCAGCAGAAGGAGAAGCAGCAGAAGAAGCAGAAATACAAGCAGGAGAAGCAGAAGAAGAAAGAGATTTAGAAGCAGAAGCAGAAGAAGAAGCAGTAGAAGCATAAGAAACAGAAGCAAGAGAAGCAGAAGCAGAAGAACAAGAAGAAGCATAAGAAGCAGAAGCAGAAGCAGAGGGAGAAACAGAAGAAGGAGAAGGAGCAGCAGAAGGTGAAGCAGAAGGAGATGCAGAAGCAGAAAGAGAAGCAGAAACAGAAGGAGAAGAAGAAGGATTAGTTGGAGAATCAGAAGAAGCAGAAGCAGAAAAAGAAGCAGAAAAAGGAGAAGGAGAAGCAGAAGCAGAGGAAAGGAAGGAGAAGCAGAAGAAGCAGAAGCGGGAGAAGCAGAAGAAGAAGAAGAAGAAACAGAAGAAGGAGAAGGAGCAGAAGGAGAAGCAGAAGCAAAAGGAGAAGCAGAAAGAGAAGCAGAAGAAGCAGTAGCAGGAGAAGCAGAAGCAGAAGAAACAGAAGAAGCCGAAGAAGCAGAATCAGGACCTGAAGCAGAAGAAACAGAACAAGCAGAAGAAGCAGAAGCAGAAGCAGAACGAGAAGCAGAAGAAGAAGGAGAAGGAGAAAGAGAAGGATTAGGAGTAGGAAGAGCAGAAGAAAAATCAGAAGCAGAACGAGAAGCAGAAGGAGCAGGAGAAGGAGAAGCAGAAGGAGAATCAGAAGGAGAAGCAGAAGAAGGAGAAGTAGAAGCAGAAGAAGCAGCAGAAGGAGAAGCTGAAGCAGAAGAAGATGCAGAAGGAGAAGCAGGAGAGGCAGAAGAAGCAAAAGCAGAAGGAGAAGCAGAAGTAGGAGAAGGAGAAGGAGAAGGAAAGGCAGCAGAAGCAATAGGAGAAGCAGAAGGAGAAGCAGAAGCAGAATGAGAAGCAGAAAGATAAGCAGTAGAAGCAGAAGAAACAGGAAAAGCAGAAGCAGACGAAAGAGAAGAAGAAGAAGAAGAAGAAGAAGAAGAAGAAGAAGAAGAAGAAGAAGAAGAAGAAGAAGAAGAAGAAGAAGAAGAAGAAGAAGAAGAAGAAGAAGAAGGAGAAGCATAAGGAGAAGCATAAGGAGAAGCATAAGGAGAAGCAGTAGAAGCAGAAGAAGCAGAAGCTGGAGAAGCAGAAGCAGAAGAAAAAGAATAAGCAAAAGAAACGAAGCGAAGCGAAAGATGAGAAGAAGGAGAAGCGAAGTAGAATCGAAGAAACGAAGAAGAAGAAGCAGAAGAAACAGAAGCAAACGAAACAGAAGAAGGAGAAGACCAGAAGCAGAAGCAGAAGGAGAAGTAGAAGCAGAAGGAGAAGCAGAAAGAGAAGCAGGAGAAGCAGAAGAAGCAGGAGAAGCAGAAGCAGAAGAAACAGGAGAAGCCGAAGAAGCAGAAGCAGAATCTGAAGCAGGAGAAACAGAAGAAGCACAATCTGAAGCAGAAGCAGAAGAAACCGAAATAGTAGAATAAGCACAAGCAGAAGCAGCAGGTGAAGCAGAAGAAGAAGAAGGAGAAGGCGAAAAAGAAGGATTAGGAGTCGGAGAAGCAAAAGGATAAGCAGAAGCAGAAAGAGACGCAGAAGGAGAAGCAGCACGAGAAGTAGGAGAAGCAGGAGAAGCAGAAGCAGAAGAAGCAGAAGAAAAAGAAGACGCAGAAGCAGAATGAGAAGCAGAAGGAGAAATTGAAGCAGAAGCAGAAGGAGAAGCAGAAGCAGAAGAAGGAGAAGGAGAAGCAGAACGAGAAGCAGGAGAAGCAGAAGCAGGAGAAGCAGAAGCAGAAGAAACAGAAGAAGGCGAAGAAGCAGAAGCAGAAGGAGAAGCAGAAACAGAAGAAAAAGCAGAAAGAGAAGCAGGAGAAACAGGAGAAGCAGCAGCAGGAGAAGCAGAAGCAGAAGAAGCTGAAGAAGCAGAAGCAGAACCTGAAGCAGAAGGGGAAGCAGGAGAAGCAGAAGAAGCAGAATCTGAAGAAGCAGAAGGAGAAGCAGAAGCAGAACGAGAAGCAAAAACAAAAGGAGAAGCAGAAGAAACAGAAGAAGCAGAGGCAGTACAAGAAGAAGCAGAATATGCAGAAGCAGAAGGAGAAGCAGAAAGAATAGCAGAAGAACGAGAAGGAGAAGGAGAAACAGGAGAAGCAGAAAGAGCAGCAGAAGGAGAAGCAGGAGATGCAGAAACAGGAGAAGCAGAAGCAGAAGAAACAGGAGAAGGACAAGAAGCAGAAGTAGAAGCAGAACCTGAAGCAGAAGGAGAAGCAGGAGAAGCAGAAGAAGCAGTATCTGGAGAAGCAGAATGAGAAGCAGAAGCGGAAAGAGAATCAAAAGCAGAAGGAGAAGCAGAAGAAACAGAAGAACAGAAGCAGTAGCAGTTGCAGCAGTAAGAGAAGCAGAAGGAAAAGCAGAAGAACGAGAAGGAGAAACAGAAGGAGAAGCAGAAAGAGAATCAGAAGGAGAAGCAGAAGAAGCAGAAGGAGAAGGAGAAGCAGAAGCAGAAGAAGAAGCATAAGGACAAGCACAAGCAGAAGGAGATGCAGAAGGAGAAGCAGGAGAAGCAGGAGAAGCAGAAGAAGAAGTAGAAGCAGGAGAAGGAGAAAGAAGAGCAGCAGAAGCAATAGGAGAAGCAGTAGGAGAAGCAGAATCAGAATGAGAAGCAGAAAGAGAAGCAGTAGAAGCAGAAGAAGCAGGAAAAGCAGAAGCAGAAGTAAGAGAAGATGACAGAGATGAGAGAGAGAGAGAGAGAGAGAGAGAGATGATGAGAGAGAGAGAGAGAGGAGAAAGAGAAGCAGTAGAAGCAGAGAAGGAGAAGGAGAAGTCAGTAGAAGTCAGATGAAGCAGAGATAGGATAAGTCATAAGAAGTCAGAATTCAGAGGAAGAAGAAGT
>NW_012299029.1:0-3854 GCF_000151885.1 Dipodomys ordii | reverse complement strand
TAAGAAGGAGAAGCAGAAGAAGGAGAAGGAGAAGCAGAAGCAGAAGAAGATGCAGAAGGAAAAGCAGAAGAAGCAGAAGCAGAAGGAGAAGCAGGAAAAGCAGAAGAAGCAGAAGCAAAAGAAGGAGAAGGAGAAGCAGAGGCAGAAGAAGAAGCATAAGAACAAGCACAAGCAGAAGGAGATGCAGAAGGAGAAGCAGGAGAAGCAGAAGAAGCAGAAGATGAAGGAGAAGCAGAAGTAGGAGAAGGAGAAGGAGGAGAAGCAGAAGCAGAAGGAGAAGCAGAAGCGGAATGAGAAGCAGAAAGAGAAGCAGGAGAAGCACAAGAAGCAGAAGCAGGAGAAGCCGAAAGAGAAGAAGCAGAAGAAGCAGAATCAGAATCAGAAGTAGAAGCAGAAGCAGAAGGAGAAGCAGAAGAAGAAGTAGAATCTGAAATTCAGGCAGGAGAAACAGAAGAAGCAGAAGCAGAAGCAGAAGGCGAAGCAAAAAGAGAAGGAGAAGGAGAAGGAGAAGAAGCAGCAGAAGGAGAAGCAGCAGAAGAAGAAGAAGCAGAAAATTTATGCTGGAGAAGCAGAAGCAGAAAGAGAAGTAGAAGCAGAAGAAGAAGAAGAAGAAGCAGTAGAAGCATAAGAAGCAGATGCAGGAGAAGCTGAACCAGAAGAAAAAGAAGAAGCATAATAAGCAGAAGCAGAGGGAGAAACAGCAGAAGGAGAAGGAGCAGCAGAAGGTGAAGCAGAAGGAGATGCAGAAGCAGAAAGAGAAGCAGAAATAGAAGGAGAAGAAGAAGGAGAAGTTGGAGAATCAGAGGAAGCAGAAGCAGAAAGAGAAGCAGAAGAAGGAGAAGGAGAAGCAGAACGAGAAGGACAAGCAGTAGAAGCAGAAGAAGCAGAAGCGGGAGAAGCAGCAGAAGAAGAAGAAACAGAAGAAGGAGAAGGAGCAGAAGGAGAAGCA
This sequence comes from Dipodomys ordii, assembly GCF_000151885.1. Classification (NCBI taxonomy): domain Eukaryota; kingdom Metazoa; phylum Chordata; class Mammalia; order Rodentia; family Heteromyidae; genus Dipodomys; species Dipodomys ordii. The sequence goes on along the minus strand of NW_012299029.1, from coordinate 2,905 downwards.
GAAGCAGAAGGAGAAGCTGAATGAGAAGCAGAAGATGCAGAAGAAGCAGAAGAAGAAGTAGCAGGAGAAGCAGAAGCAGAAGAAACAGAAGAAGCCCAAGAAGCAGAAGGAGAACTTGATGCTGAAGGAGAAGCAGAAGCAGCAGAAGCTGGAAAAGCAGATGCAGAAGAAACAGAACAAGCAGAAGAAGCAGAAGCAGAATGAGAAGCAGAAGAAGAAGAAGGAGAAAGAGAAGGATTAGGAGTAGGAGGAGCAGAAGCAGAATAAGAAGGTGAAAGAGAAGCAGAAGGAGAAGCAGAAGGAGAAACAGAAGAAGCAGAAGCAGGAGAAGCAGAAGCAGAAGAAGATTGAGAAGCACAAGAAGGAGAAATTGAAGGAGAAGGAGAATGAGACGGAGAAGCAGAAGGAGAAGTAGGAGAAGCAGAAGAAGAAGAAGTAGGAGAAGCAGAAGCAGAAGAAACAGAAGAAGGAGAAGAGCAGAAGCAGAAGCAGAAGGAGAAGCAGAAGCAGAAGGAGAAGCAGAAGAATCAGAAGCTGAAGCAGAAGAAGAAGAAACAGAAAAAGCAGAAGAAGCAGAAGAAGAAGCAGCAGGAGAAGCAGAAGAAGAAGAAGGAGAAAGAGAAGGATTAGGCGTAGGAGAAACAGAAGGATAAGCAGAAGCAGAAAGAGAAGGAGAAGGAGAAGCAGGAGAAGCAGAAGGAGCAGAAGCAGGAGAAGCAGAAGCATAATGAAAGGCAGAAAAGGAGAAATTGAAACAGAAGAAGAAGCAGAAGGAGAAGCAGAAGCAGTAGTAGAAGCAGAAAAAGGAGAAGGAGAAGGAGAAGCATAAAGAGAAACCGAAGGAGAAGCAGGAGAAGCAGAAGCAGGAGAAGCAGACGCAGAAGAAATAGAAGATGGAGAAGAAGCAGAAGCAGAAAGAGAAGCAGAAACAGAAGGAGAAGCAGAAATAGAAGCAGAAGAAGCCGAAGAAGTAAAAGCAGAACCTGAAGCAGAAGGAGAAGCTGGAGAAGCAGAAGAAGAAGAATCTGGAGAAGAAGAAGGAGAACCAGAAAAAGAAGCAGAAGCAGAAAGAGAAGCAAAAGCAGAAGGAGAAGCCGAAGAAACAGAAGAAGCAGAAGCAGTAGCAGAAGAAGCTGAAGATGCAGAAGCAGAAAGAGAAGCAGAAGAATGAGAAGGAGAAACAGAAAGAGAAGCAGAAGGAGAACCAGGAAAAGAAGAAGAAGCAGAAGCAGACGGAGAAGCAGAAGAAGGAGAAGGAGAAGCAGAAGCAGAAGAAGAAACAGAAGGAAAAGCACAAGCAGAAGGAGATGCAGAAGGAGAAGCAGGAGAAGCAGAAGAAACAGAAGCAGAAGGAGAAGAAGAAGGAGAAGAAGCAGAAGCAGAAGAAGCAGAAGCAGAAATAGAAAGAGAAGCGGACGAAGAGAAGCAGAACGAGAAGCAGGAGACAGAAGAAGCAGATGCGGGAGAAGCAGAAGAAGAAGAAACAGAAGAAGGAGAAGGAGCAGAAGGAGAAGCAGAAAGAGAAGCAGGAAAAGCAGAAGAAGCAGAAGCAGGAGAAGCAGAAAACAGGAGAAGGACAAGAAGCAGAAGCAGAAGGAGAAGCAGAAACAGAAGGAGAAGCAGAAAGAGAAAGAGGGGAAGCAGAAGAAGCAGAAGCAGGAGAAGCAGAAGCATAAGGATCCGAAGAAGCAGAAGCAGAACCTGAACCAGAAGGAGAAGCAGGAGAAGGAGAAGAAGTAGAATCTGGAGAAGCAGAATGAGAAGCTGAAGTAGAAGCAGAAGCAGAAGCAGAAAGAGAATCATAAGCAGAAGGAGAAGCAAAAGAAACAGAAGAAGCAGAAGCAGTAGCAGTTGCAGCAGAAGCAGAAGGAGAAGCAGAAGGAAAAGCAGAAGAACGAGAAGGAGAAGGAGAAACAGAAGGAGAAGCAGAAGGAGGATCAGAAGGAGAAGCAGAAGAAGCAGAAGGAGAAGCAGAACTAGAAACAGAAGCAGAAGAAGCAGCAGAAGGAGAAGCAGAAGCAGAAAAAGATGCATAAGGAGAAGCAGGAGAAGCAGAAGAAGCAGAAGCAGAAGGAGAAGTAGAAGTAGGAGAAGGAGAAGGAAGCGCCGCAGAAGCAATAGGAGAAGCAGAAGGAGAAGCAGAAGCAGAATGAGAAGCAGAAAGTGAAGCAGTAGAAGCAGAAGAAGCAGGAAAAGAAGAAGCAGAAGAAAAAGAAGAAGAAGAAGAAGAAGAAGAAGAAGAAGAAGAAGAAGAAGAAGAAGAAGAAGAAGAAGAAGAAGAAGAAGAAGAAGAAGAAGAAGAAGAAGAAGAAGAAGAAGAAGAAGAAGAAGAAGTAGAAGGAGAAGGAGAAGGAGAAGCATAAGGAGAAGACGTAGAAGCAGAAGAAGCAGAAGCAGGAGAAGCAGAAGCAGTACAAAAAGAATAAGCATAAGAAGAAGAATCAGAGGGAGAAGCAGAAGAAGGAGAAGGAGCAGCAGAAAGAGAAGTAGAAGGAGAATCAGAAGGAGAAGCAGAAGAAGGAGTAGCAGAAGAAGCAGCAGAAGGAGAAGCAGAAGCAGAAGAAGATGCAGAACGAGAAGCAGGAGAAGCAGAAGAAGCAGAAGCAGAAGTAGGAGAAGCAGAAGGATAAGGAAGTGCAACAGAAGCAATAGGAGAAGCAGAAGGAGAAGCAGAAGCAGAATGAGAAGCAGAAAGAGAAACAGTAGAGGCCGAAGAAGCAAAAGCAGAGAAGAAGAAGGAGAAAGAGAAGGATTAGGAGTAGGAGGAGCAGAAGCAGAATTAGAAACAGAAACAGAAGGAGAAGCAGAAATAGAAGCAGAAGAAGCCAAAGAAGCAAAAGTAGAACTTAAAGCAGAAGGAGAAGCAGGAGAAGAAGAAGAAGCAGAATCTGGAGAAGAAGAAGGA
>NW_012299028.1:0-3854 GCF_000151885.1 Dipodomys ordii | reverse complement strand
AGGGACATCAGCGGGACACAGCGGGACACAGCGGGGGACACTGCGGGAAACAGCGGGGACACAGCGGGAGACAGCGGGGGACACAGCGGAACACAGCGTGGGACACAGCAAGGACTCAGCAGGACAAAGCGGGACACAGCGGGACATAGCGGGGAACACAGCGGGGGACACAGCGGGACACAGAGGGACACAGCGGGGGACACAGGGAGGACACAGCGGGACACAGCGGGGGACAGAGTGAGGACACATTGGGACACATTGGGACACAGCGGGATTCAGCGGGGGACACAGCAGTACACAGCGGGACAAAGCGGGACACAGCGGGGACACAGCAGAGACACAGCGGGGGACAGAGCGGGACACAGCAGGGGACACAGGGATGACAGAGAAGGACCCAGCGGGACCCAGCGTGGATACAGCAGGGACCCAGCTGGACACAGCGGGACACAGCCGGGACACAGCAATAGACACAGCGGGACACAGTGCCGGACACAGCGGGACACAGCGGGGGAAAAAGGGAGGACACAGCGGGACCCAGCGGGACCCAGCGTCGATACAGCAGGGACACAGCCGGACACAGTGGGGTACACAGCTGGGGACACAGCGAGGACACAGCGGGACACAGCGGGACACAGCGGGACACAGGGGGACAGTGCGGGAACATAGGAGCACACAGCGGGGTACACAGCGGGAGTCAAAGCGGGAGACAGCGGGGGACACAGCGAGGACACAGGGGGACACAGCGGCGACACAGAGGGGACTCAGCGGGGGACACAGCGTGGGACAAAGTTGGACACCACGGGACACAGTGTTACACAGCGGGACACAGCGGGGACACTGCGGGACACAGCAGGAAAAAGTGGGGGAAACAGCGGGACACAGCATGACACAGCGGGGGGACACAGCGGGGTACAGCGGAGACAGAGATTGGCCACAGCGAGACACAGCGGTGACACAGCTGGACATAGCGGGGTACACAGCGGGACACAGCGGGACACAGCGGGGACACAGTGGGACACAGCGGGACAAAGTGTAGACACAGCGGGACACAGCAGGCACACAGCGGGGACACAGCGGACACAGCAGGACACAGCGGGGGACATAGTGGGACACAGTGGGGGACCCAGTGAGGACACAGTGGGACACAACAGGGGACACAGCGAGGACACAGCGGGGGACACATCGGGGGACAAAGCGGGACACAGCGGGGAACACAGCGAGGACACAGCGGGACACAACGGGGGACACAGCGAGGACACAGCGGGGGACACAGCGGGACACAGCGGGGAACACAGCGAGGACACAATGGCACCCAGCAGGACACAGCGTCGATATAGCGGGGACACAGGGTTACACAGCGTGGTACCCAGCTGTGGACACAACGGGACAGAGTGGGGGCACAGCGAGACACAGCGGGACACAGCAAGGACACAGCGGGACACATTGGTGACACAGCGGGGAAAACAGCAGGACACAGCAGCGGACACAGCGGGGGACACAGCGCGACACAGCAAGACATAGCATGGACACAGCAGTAGACACATCGGGACATAGCGGGGGACACAGCTGGGGACACAACGGGACACAGCGGTGGACACAGCGAGGACACAGTAGGTCCCACCGGGACCCAGCGGGGGACACAGCGAGGACACAGCAGGACACAGCGGGGGACACAGCGAGGACACAGCGGGGGACACAGCGGGACACAGCGGGGAACACAGCGAGGACACAGCGGGACACAGCGGGACACAGCGTCGATACAGCGGGCACACAGTGTTACACAGCGTGGTACTCAGCTGTGGACACAACGGGACACAGTGGGGGCACAGCCGGACACAGCGGGACACAGTGGGACACTGCGTTGACAAAGCGTGAGACACAGCGAAGGACAGAGCGGGAGACAGCGGGGAACACAGCGAGGACGCAGCGGGACACAGCGGGACACAGCGTCGATACAGCGGGGACACAGCGTTACACAGCGTAGTACACATCTGTTTACACAACGGGACACAGTGGGGGCACAGCCGGACACAGCGGGAAACAGTGGGACACAGCGGGGACAAAGGGTGAGACACAGCAGGGGACAGAGAGGGAGACAGCAGGGGACACAGCGAGGAGACAGCTGGACACAGCGTCGATACAGCGGGGACACAGCGTTACACAGTGTGGTACACAGCTGTGGACTCAACAGGACACAGTGGGGGCACAGCCGGACACAGCGGGACACAGTGGGACACAGCGGGGAAAAAGCGTGAGATACAGCAGGGGACAGAGAGGGTGACAGCAGGGGACACAGCGAGGAAACAGCGGGACACAGCGGTGACACAGCGGGGACTCAGGGGGTGACACAGCGGGACACAGCGGGCGACACAGCGAGGACCCTGCGGGACCCAGTGGGACACAGCTGGGGACACAGCGGGACACAGAGGGGGACAGAGCGGGAAACAGAGGGGGACAGAGTGTGGGACACAGCGAGACACAGCAGGGACAAAGCTGGACACAGCGTGGTACACAGAGGGACACAGCGGGGACGAAGCAGGGAAACAGAGTGACACAGCAGGACACAGCGGGACACAGCGGGGGACACAGCAGTACACAGCAGGACAAAGCGGGACACAGTGGGGACACAGCAGAGACACAGCGGGGGACACAGCGGGACAGAGTGGGGTACACAGCTGGGGACAGAGCGAGGACACAGCGGGACACAGCGGGACACATCGGGGACACTGCGGGAACATAGCAGGACACAGCGGGGTACACAGCGGGACACAGCGGGACACAGCTGGGGACACAGCGGGGACACAGCGGGACACAGCGGAACACAGCGGGAGACAAAGCGGGAGGCAGCGGGGCACACAGCGAGGACACAGGGGGACACAGAGGCGACACAGAGGGGACTCAGTGGGGGACACAGCGTGGACAAAGTGGGACACCACGCGACACAGTGTTACACAGCGGGACACAGCGGGGACACTGCGGGACACAGCAGGAAAAATCGGGGGACACAGCGGGACACAGCGGGACACAGCGGGGGCCACAGCGGGGGACAGCGGAGACAGAGAGTGGCCACAGCGAGACACAGCGGTGACACAGCTGGACACAGCGGAGTACACAGCAGGACACAGCCAGCACACAGCGGGGACACTGCGGGACACAGCGGGACACAGCGGGGACACAGCGGGACAAAGCGGGAGACACAGCGGGACATAGCAGGCACACAGCGGGGACACAGTGGGACACAGCGGGACACAGCCGGGGACAAAGCGGGACACAGTGGGGGACCCAGTGAGGACACAGCAGGACACAGCAGGGGACACAGCGAGGACACAGCGGGGGACACAGCGGGGGACACAGCGGGACACAGCGGGGAACACAGCGAGGACACAGCGGGACACAGCGGGACACAGCCTCGATACAGCGGGGACACAGCGTTACACAGTGTGGTACACAGCTGTGGACTCAACGGGACACAGTGTGGGCACAGCCGGACACAGCGGGACACAGCGTGAGACACAGCAGGGGACAGAGAGGGTGACAGCAGGGGACACAGCGAGGAAACAGCGGGACACAGCAGTGACACAGCGGGACTCAGCGGGGGACACAGTGGGACACAGCGGGCACACAGCGGGGACACAGCGGGACACAGTGGGACACAGCGGGGACACAGTGGGACACAGCGGGACAAAGCGGGCGACACAACGGGATACAGCAGTGACACAACGGGACACAGCAGGCACACAGCGGGGACACAGCGGGGGACACAGTGAGGACACAGCAGGACACAGCAGGGGACACAGCGAGGACACAGCGGGGGACACTGCGGGAACATAGCTGACACAGTGGGGGACAGCGGA
>NW_012299027.1:0-2374 GCF_000151885.1 Dipodomys ordii | reverse complement strand
TCACTGTTTCTCCCTATGTGTTCTCCATGTGTCCCTCGCTGTATCCCGCTGGTCCCCTGCTGTGTCCCCCTCTGAGTCTCACTGTGGCCCACTGTGTCCCGCGGTGTCCCGCTGTGTCCTCACTGTGTCTCCCGATGTGTCCCGCTGTGTCCCCCACTGTGTCCTGCTGTATCCCCCGCTGCGTCCCGCTGTGACATGCTGTGTCCCCCGCTGTTTCCCCGCTGTGTCCCACTGTGTCCCGCTGTGTCCCGCTGTGTCCCTGCTGTGTCCCGCTGTGTACCCCACTGTGTCCTGCTCTGTCCCATTGTAACCCCGCTGTGTCCCACTGTGTCCCGCTGTGTCCTCGCTCTGTTCCCCGCTGTGTCCCGCTGTGTCCCCTTTATCCCCCGCTGTGTACCACTGTGTCACGCTGTGTTGGCCGCTGTGTCCCGCTGTTTCCTCCACTATGTCCCCCGCTGTGTCCCGCTGTGACATGCTGTTTCCCCCGCTGTGTCCCCGCTGTGTCCCCGCTGTCCCGCTGTGTCCCACTGTGTCCCTGCTGTGTCCCGCTGTGTACCGCGCTGTGTCCCGCTGTGTCCCATTGTAACCACGCTGTGTCCCGCTGTGTCCCGCTGTGTCCTCACTCTGTTCCCCACTGTGTCCCGCTGTGTCACCCGCTGTGTTCCGTTGTGTCCTGCTGTGTCCCACGCTGTGTCACTTTGTGTCCCGCTATGTCCCCGCTGTGTCCCCGCTGTGTCCCGCTGTGTCCTCGCTCTGTCCCCCGCTGTGTCGCGCTGTGTCCCCTCTGTGTGCCCACTGTATCCCGCTGTGTCCCCGTTGTGTCTCCCGCTTTGTCCCCACTGTGTGCCTCTGTGTCCCAATCTGTCCCCCGCTGTGTCCCTGTTGTGTCCCTGGTGTGTCCCCGCCGTATTCCCACTGTGTCCCCAACTATGTCCCGCTGATTCCCCCGCTGTGTCCCTCTGTGTCCTCGGCTGTGTCCCGTGCTTTGTCAAGCTGTGTACCCTGCTGTGTCCAGCTGTGTCCTGCTTTGTCCCCCTGTGTCCCGCTGTGTCCCCCGCTATCTCCCCCGCTGTGTCCCCGCTGTGTCCCGCTCTGTCCTCCGCTGTGTCCTCGCTGTGTCCTCCTATGTCCCGCTGTGTCCCCGCTGTGTTCCGCTGTGTCCCCCGCTGTGTCCCCACTGTGTCCCTCTGTGTCCCCGCTATGTCCCGCTGTGTCCTCGCTGTGTCCCCCGCTGTGTCCTGCTGTGTCCCCCGCTGTGTCCTGCTGTGTCCCACTGTGTCCGTCGCTGTGTCCTGCTGTGTCCCCGCTGTGTTACGTTGTGTCCCCCGCTGTGTCCCTGCTGAGTCACGCTGTGTCCCCGCTGTGTCCCACTGTGTGCCCCTATGTGTTCCCCATGTGTCCCCCGCTGTATCCCGCTGTGTCCCCTGCTGTGTCCCCCTCTGAGTCCCATTGTGGCCCACTGTGGCCCGCGGTGGCCCGCTGTGTCCTCGCTCTCTCTCCCGATGTGTCCCGCTGTGTCTCCCACTGTGTCCTGCTGTATTCCCCGCTGTGTCCCGCTGTGACATGCTGTGTCCCTCGCTGTGTCCACACTGTGTCCCTGCTGTGTCCCGCTGTGTCCCGCTGTGTCATATGCTGTGTCCCTGTCTGTCCTGCTGTGTCTCGCTCTGTCCCCACTGTGTCCCGCTGTATCCCTCTGTATCACACTGTGTCCCCGCTGTATTCCACTGTATCCCCGCTGTGTCCCCCGCTGTGTCCCGCTGTGTCCCCTGCTGTGTCCCCCGCTCTGTCCCCGCTGTGTCCCACTGTGTCCCTTGCTGTGTCCCGCTGTGTCCCTTGCTGTGTCCCGCTGTGTACCGCTGTGTCCCGCTGTGTCCCCCGCGGTGTCCCGCTGTGTCCCGCTGTGTCCTTGCTGTGTCCCCTGCTGTGTCACGCTGTGACCAGCTGTGTCCTCGCTGTGTCCTTCGCTGTGTCCCGCTGTGTCCCACTGTGTCCCCGCTGTGTCCCGCTCTTGTCCCGCTGTGTCCTCTGTTGTCCCCCTCTGTGTCCCTCTGTGTCCCCCGCTTTGTTCCCCGCTGTTTCCCGTTGTGTCCCCATTGTCCCCCGGTGTGTCACCGCTTTCCCCCGCTGTGTTCCCCGCTGTGTCCCGCTGTATCCCGCTGTGTCCCGCTGTTTCCCCGCTGTGTCCCCTGCTGTTTCCTACTGTGTCCCCCGCTATGTCACACTGTGTCACCCACTGTTTCCCCCACTGTGTCCTCCGATGTGTCACAATCTGTACTGCATTGTCCCCGTATAAGTCAAAAAAAAGTGAAAGATGTGAACATCTCTGTCTTCTGCTGTGTACAATCTAAAATCATGATATGTCTGATGTGTCCCG
>NW_012299026.1:0-3855 GCF_000151885.1 Dipodomys ordii | reverse complement strand
ACTGCGGGGGACAAAGAGGTAAAAAGAGGGACACAGCGAGGACAACGCGGGGAACACAGCGGGGACACAGCTGGGGACACAGCGGGACACAGCGGGGAATACAGCGGGACACAGCGGCGGACACAGGGGGGACAAAGCGGGACACAGCAGGTGACACAGCAAGGACACAGCGGGACACAGCTGGGACACAGCGGGACTCAGCAGGGGACAGAGCGGGACACAGCAGGACACAGCTGAACACAGCAGCAACACAGCAGGGACACAGCAGGGGACAAAGCGGAACACAGAGGGACACAGTGGGGGACACAGCGGGACACAGCGGGAAACACAGCGGGGGACACAGCGGGACACAGCGGGGAACACAACGAGGACACAGCGGGACACAGCGTCGGTACAGCGGGGACACAGCAGGAAACAGCGAGGTACACAGCTGGGGACACAACAGGACACAAGGGGGACAAAGCTTGAGACACAGCGGGGGACAGAGCGGGAGACAGCGGGGGACACAGCGGGACACAGCGAGACACAGTGGGACACAGCGGGGACACAGGGAGGACACAGTGGGACACAGCGGGGACTCACCGGGGGACACAGAGGAGGACAAAGCAGGACACCAAGGGACACAGTGTGACACAGCTGGTCAAAGCGGGGTACACAGCTGGGGACACAACGGGAAACAGCGGAGGACACAGCGGGACACAGCGGGACACAGCGGGGACAAAGCGGGGGACATAGCGGGGGACAGAGCGGGACACAGCGGGGACACAGCGTGACCCAGCGGGGAAAGAGTGGGGACTCAGGGGGGGACACAGAGGGACAATGGTGGTCACAAGGGACACAGCGGCGACACAGCAGGGACACAGCGGCAGACAGAGCCGGACACAGTGGGACACAGCGGGGACACAGCAAGGACACAGCGACGGACACAGCGGGGAACACAGCGAGGACCCAGCAGGACCCAGCAGGACACAGCGTCGATACAGCAGGGGACACAGCGGGACACAGAGGGACACAGTGGAGGACAGAGCGGAACACAGTGAGGGACACAGGGAGGACACAGCGGGACACAGCGGGAACACAGCGGGGACTCAGCGGGACACAGCCTAACACAGCGGGGACATAGCAGGGACACAGCAGGGACACAGCGGGGGACACAGCAGGACAAAACGGGACACAGCGGGGGACACAGCAGGACACAGCGGTGGACACAGCGGGGGTCACAGCGGGACACAACGGGGAACACAGCTAGGACCCAATGGGACCCAGCGGGACACAGCGTCGATACAGCGGGGACACAGCATTACACAGCGGGTTACACAGCTGGGACACAGCGGGACACAGCGGGGACACAGCGGGGACTCAGCAGGACACAGCGTGACAGAGCGGGCACACAGCGTGACACAGCGGGACACAGTGGGACACAGTGTGACAGAGCGGGCACACAGCGTGACACAGCGGGACACAGTGGGACACAGCGAGGACACAGGGAGGACACAGCGGGACACAGCGGGGACACAGCGGGGGCTCACCGGGGGACAGAGAGGGGGACAAAGCGGGACACCAAGGGACACAGTGTGACACAGCGGGTCAAAGCGGGGTACACAGCTAGGGACACAACGGGAAACAGCGGGGGACACAGCGGGACCCAGCGGGGACCCAGCGGGACCCAGCGGGGAAACAGCTGGGACTCAGGGGGGGACACAGAGGGACAATGGTGGTCACAGCGGGACACAGCGGCGACACAGCAGGGACACAGCGGCAGACACAACCAGACACAGTGGGACACAGCGGGGACACAGAGGGGGACACAGCGGGGACACAGGGGGGGACAGAGCGGGACACAGTGAGGACACAGCGGGACACAGCCGGGACACAGCGGGGGACACAGGGGGGACAGAGCGGGACACAGTGAGGACACAGCGGGACACAGGGGGGACACAGCGGGACACAGCAGGACACAGTGGGGGACACAGCGAGACACAGCGGGACACTGCGGGAGACACAGCGAGGACACAACGGGACACAGCGGAACACAGTGGGACACAGTGGGGACACAGCAGGGGACTCAGCAGGACACAGCGGGGGACACAGCCGGACACAGAGGGGACACAGGGGGGACAAAGCGGGACACAGCGGGGGACACATCGGGACACAGCGACGGACAGAGCGGGGGACACAGCAGGGACACAGCGGGACAAAGCGGGACACAGTGGGGACACAGCGGGGGACACAGCGGGGACACAGCGGGGGACATAGCAGGACACAGCGGGGACACAGCGGGACACAGAGGGACACAGCAGGGGACACAGCAAGACACAGCGGAACACAGCGTGGGACACAGGGAGGCCACAGCGGGACACAGCGGGACACAGCGTGGACACAGCAGGGACACAGAGGGGGACACAGCGGGACACAATTGGACACAGCGGGTGACACAGCAGGACACAGCGGGGGACACAGCGGGGGACACAGTGGGACACAACGGGAAACACAGCGGGGACACAGCGGGACACAGTGGGACACAGCGTCGATACAGCGGAGACACAGCGGGAAATAGTGGGTTCACACCTGAGGACACAAAGGGACACATCTGGGGACACAGCGAGGACACAGCGGAACACAGCATGGGACACAGCGAGGACAAAGCAGGACCCAGCGGGACATAGTGTTGAAAAAGCCATGACACAGGGGGACACAGCGGGGTACACAGCTGGGACACAACGGGACACAGTGGGGGACACAGCGGGACAGAGCAGGAGACACAGCGTGTTACACAGTGGGACACAGCGTGGAACACAGCGAGGACACAGCGGGACACAGCGTCAGTACAGCGACGACACAGCGGGACACAGTCGGACACAGCGGGGAACACAGTGGGACACAGTGGGAGACACAGCGGGTGACACAGCAGAGGACACAGTGGTACACAGCAGGGGACACTGGGAGGACATTGCGAGACATAGCAGGGACACAGAGGGGGACATAGCGGGGGACACAGCGGGACACAGCGGGACAGAGCAGGACACATCGGGGACAGAGCGGGACACAGCGTGACACACGTGACACAGTCGGACACAGTGGGGGACACAGCGGGACACAGCGGGGTAAACAGCGGAGGGCACAGCGAGGACACAGCGGGGACACAGCGGGACACAGCGGGGACAGAGCTGGACACAATGGGGTACACAGCGGGACACTGTGTGGACACAGCGAGGACACAGCGGGACACAGTGGGACACAGCAGGACACAGCGGGACACAGAAGGACAGCGGGGACACAGCGGGGACACAGCGGGGGAAACAGCATGTCACAGCGGGACACAGCAGGGGACATAGTGGAGGAAACAGTGGGACACAGCGGGAAACACAGCGTGACACAGCGGGACACAGCGGGGGACAACGGGGCACAGCGGGACACAGCGGGGAACAGAGCGAGGACACAGTGGGACACAGCGGGACACAGCGGAGATACAATGGGACACAACGGGACACAGCGGGGTAAACAGCGGGACACAGCGGGGTTACAATGGGACACAGCGGGACACAGTGGCGTACACAGCGGGACACAGAAGGGACACAGCGGGACACAGCGGGGACACAGCGGGGGACACAGCATGTCACAGCAGGACACAGCGGGGGATACAGCAGGACACAGTAGGGGACAGAGCGGAACACACCGGGAAACACAGCGAGGACACAGTGGGACACCGCGGGCCACAGTGGGCCAAAGTGGGACTCAGAGGGGGACACAGTGGGGGACACAGCAAGACACATAGGGACACAGTGGAGGACACAGCGGGACACAGCGGGGACACAGCAGAGGACAGAGTGGGAAACAGCGGGACACAGTGGGGAC
>NW_012299025.1:0-3855 GCF_000151885.1 Dipodomys ordii | reverse complement strand
GAAGAAGAAGCAGAAACAGAAGGAAAAGCAGAAAGAGAAGCAGGCGAAGCAGAAGAAGCAGCAGCAGGAGAAGCAGAAGCAGAAGAAGCCGAAGAAGCAGAAGCAGAACCGGAAGCAGAAGGAGAAGCAGGAGAAGCAGAATCTGGAGAAGCAGAAGGAGAAGCAGAAGCAGAAAGAGAAGCAAAAGCAGAAGGAGAAGCAGAAGAAACAGAAGAAGCAGAGGCAGTAGCAGAAGAAGCAGAAGATGCAGAAGCAGAAGCAGAAGCAGAAGGAAATGCAGAAGAACGAGAAGGAGAAGGAGAAGGAGAAACAGAAAGAGAAGCAGAAAGAGAAGCAGAAGAAGGAGCAGGAGAAAGAAAAGCAGCAGGAGAAGCAGAAAGAGTAGCAGAAGGCGAAGCAGGAGATGCAGAAACAGGAGAAGCAGAAGCAGAAGAAACAGGAGAAGGACAAGAAGCAGAAGCAGAGGGAGAAGCAGAAACAGAAGGAGAAGCAGAAAGAGAAGTAGGGGAAGCAGAAGAAGAAGAAGCAGGAGAAGCAGAAGCATAAGAATCCGAAGAAGCAGAAGCAGAACCTGAAGCAGAAGGAGAAACTGGAGAAGCAGAAGAGCAGAATCTGGAGAAGCAGAATGAGAAGCAGAAGGAGAAGCAGAAGCAGACAGAAAGAGAATCAAAAGCAGGAGAAGCAGTAGAAACAGAAGAAGTAGAAGCAGTAGCAGTTGTAGCAGAAGCAGAATGAGAAGCAGAAGGAAAAGCAGAAGAACAAGAAGAAGAACGAGAAACAGAAGGAGAAGCAGAAGGAGAAGCAGAAAGAGAAGCAGGTAAAGCAGAAGAAGAAGAAGCAGAAGGAGAATCAGAAGGAGAAGCAGAAGAAGGAGAAGGAGAAGCAGAAGAAGATGCAGAAGGAGAAGCAGGAGAAGCAGAAGAAGCAGAAGCAGAAGGAGAAGAAGGACAAGCAGAAGAAGCAGAAGCAAAATGAGAAGCAAAAGAAGGAGAAGGAGAAGCAGAAGCAGAAGAAGAAGCATAAGGACAAGCACAAGCAGAAGGAGATGCAGAAGGATAAGCAGGAGAAGCAGAAGAAACAGAAGCTGAAGGAGAAGCAGAAGTAGGAGAAGGAGTAGGAGGAGAAGCAGAAGCAGAAGGAGAAGCAGAAGCGGAATGAGAAGCAGAAAGAGAAGCAGGAGAAGCACAAGAAGCAGAAGCAGGAGAAGCCGAAAGAGAAGAAGCAGAAGAAGCAGAAACAGAAGCAGAACTAGAAGCAGAAGCAGAAGGAGAAGCAGCAGAAGAAGTAGAACCATAAATTCAGGCAGGAGAAACAGAAGAAGCAGAAGCAGAAGCAGAAGAAGAAAAAGAGAAGCAGAAGAAGAAGTAGAAGAAGCAGAAGAAGAAGCAGCAGCAGAAGAAGCAGAAAAATAAGTATGAGAAGCAAAAGCGGAAAGAGAAGTATAAGCAGAAGAAGCAGAAGAAGCAGAAGCAGAAGCAGAAGCAGTAGAAGCATAAGAAGCAGAAGCAGGAGAAGCAGAAGCAGAAGAAAAAGAAGAAGCATAAGAAGCAGAAGCAGAGGGAGACACAGAAGAAGGAGAAGGAGCAGCAGAAGGTGAAGCAGAAGGAGATGCAGAAGCAGAAAGAGAAGCAGAAACAGAAGGAGAAGAAGAAGGAGAAGTTGGAGAATCAGAAGAAGCAGAGAAGATGCAGATAGAGAAGCAGAAGAAGGAGAAGAAGCAGAACGAGAAGGACAAGCAGGAGAAGCAGAAGAAGCAGAAGCGGGAGAAGCCGAAGAAGAAGAAGAAATAGAAGAAGGAGAAGGAGCAGAAGGAAAAGCAGAAGGAGAAGCAGAAAGAGAAGCAGAAGAAGCAGAAGAAGCAGTAGCAGGAGAAGCAGAAGCAGAAGAAACAGAAGAAGCCCAAGAACCAGAACGAGAACCTGAAGCAGAATGAGAAGCAGAAGCAGCAGAAGCTGGAAAAGCAGAAGCAGAAGAAACAGAACAAGCAGAAGAAGCAGAAGCAGGACGAGAAGCCGAAGAAGAAGAAGGAGAAAGAGAAGGATTAGGAGTAGGAGGAGCAGAAGCAGAATAAGAAGCAGAAAGAGAAGCAGAAGAAGAAGCAGAAGGAGAAACAGAAGAAGCAGAAGCAGGAGAAGCAGAAGCAGAAGCAGAATGAGAAGCACAAGAAGGAGAAATTGATGGAGAAGGAGAAGGAGACGGAGAAGCAGAAGGAGAAGTAGGAGAAGCAGAAGAAGAAGAAGCAGGAGAAGCAGAAACAGAAGAAGCAGAAGGAGAAGAGCAGAAGTAGAAGGAGAAGCAGAAGGAGAAGCAGAAGAAGCAGAAGCTGAAGCAGAAGAAGAAGAAACAGAAAAAGCAGAAGAAGCAGAAGAAGAAGCAGCAGGAGAAGCAGAAGAAGAAGAAGGAGAAGGAGAAAGAGAAGGATTAGGAGTAGGAGAAACAGAAGGATAAGCAGAAGCAGAAAGAGAAGGAGAATGAGAAGGAGAAGCAGGAGAACCAGAAGAAGCAGAAGCAGGAGAAGCAGAAGCAGAAGAAACATAGGAAGGAGAAGAAGCAGAAGGAGAAGCAGAAACAGAAGGAAAAGCAGGAAGAGAAGCAGGAGAAGCAGAAGAAGCAGCAGCGGAGAAGCAGAAGCAGAAGAAGTCGAAGAAGCGAAGCGAACCTGAAGCAGAAGGAGAAGCAGAAGAAGCAGAAGAAGCAGAATCTGGAGAAGCAGAAGGAGAAGCAGAATCAGAAAGAGAAGCAAAAGCAGAAGGAGAAGCAGAAGGGGAAGCAGAAGAAACATAAGAAACAGAGGCAGTAGCAGAAGAAGCAGAAGATGCAGAAGCAGAAGGAGAAGCAGAAGGAAAAGCAGAAGAACGAGAAGGAGAAGGAGAAACAGAAGGAGAAGCAGAAAGAGAAGCAGAAGAAGGAGCAGGAGAAGGAAAAGCAGCAGGAGAAGCAGAAAGAGCAGCAGAAGGAGAAGCAGAAGCAGAAGCAGAAGTAGAAGCAGAAGAAGGAGAAGCAGAAGAAAAAGAATAAGCAAAAGAAGCAGAAGCAGAAGCAGTGGGAGAAGCAGAAGAAGGCAGAAGGAGAAGGAGCAGCAGAAGGAGAAGCAGAAGCAGAAAGAGAAGCAGAAACAGAAGGAGAACAAGAAGGAGAAGCAGGAGAATCAGAAGAAGCAGAAAGAGAAGGAGAAGAAGGAGAAGCAGAAGTAGAATCAGAAAAAAACAGAAGAAGAAGAAGAAGAAACAGAAGCAAAAGAAACAGAAGAAGGAGAAGAGCAGAAGCAGAAGGAGAAGCAGAAGCAGAAGGAGAAGCAGAAAGAGAAGCAGGAGAAGCAGAAGAAGCAGGAGAAGCAGAAGCAGAAGAAACAGGAGAAGCCGAAGAAGCAGAAGCAGAATCTGAAGCAGAAGGAGAAACAGAAGAAGCACAATCTGAAGCAGAAGCAGAAGAAACAGAAATAGTAGAATAAGCAGAAGCAGAAGCACCAGGACAAGCAGAAGAACAAGAAGGAGAAGGCGAAAGAGAAGGATTCGGAGTAGGAGAAGCAAAAGGATAAGCAGAAGCAGAAAGAGACGCAGAAGGAGAAGCAGCACGAGAAGTAGGAAAAGCAGGAGAAGCAGAAGCAAGAGAAGCAGAAGAAACAGAAGACGCAGAAGCAGAATGAGAAGCAGAAGGAGAAATTGAAGCAGAAGGAGAAGGAGAAGCAAAAGGAGAAGCAGAAGAAGGAGAAGGAGAAGGAGAAGCAGAAAGAGAAGCAGAAAGAGAAGCACAACGAGAAGCAGGAGAAGCAGAAACAGAAGAAACATAAGAAGGAGAAGAAGCAGAAGCAGAAGGAGAAGCAGAAACAGAAGGAAAAGCAGAAATAGAAGCAGG
>NW_012299024.1:0-2205 GCF_000151885.1 Dipodomys ordii | reverse complement strand
GATGAAGAAGAAGAAGAAGAAGAAGAAGAAGAAGATTGAAGAAGAAGGAGAAGCATAAGGAGAATAAGTAGAAGCAGATGGAGCAGAAGCAGGAGAAGCAGAAGCAGTAGAAAAAGAATAAGCATAAGAAGAAGAATCAGAGGGAGAAGCAGAAGAAGGAGAAGGAGCAGCAGAAAGAGAAGTAGAAGGAGAATCAGAAGGAGTAGCAGAAGCAGAAGAAGCAGCAGAAGGAGAAGCAGAAGCAGAAGATGCAGAACGAGAAGCAGGAGAAGCAGAAGAAGCAGAAGCGGAAGGAGAAGCAGAAGAAGGAGAAGGAGAAGGAGAAGGAAGGGCAGCAGAAGCAATAGGAGAAGCAGAAGGAGAAGCAGAAAGAGAAGCAGTAGAAGCAGAAGAAGCAGGAAAAGCAGAAGCAGAAGAAAGAGGAGAAGAAGAAGAAGAAGAAGAAGTAGAAGAAGAAGAAGAAGAAGAAGAAGAAGAAGAAGAAGAAAAAGAAGAATAAGAAGAAGAAGAAGAAGCATAAGGAGAAACATAATGAGAAGCAGTAGAAGCAGAAGAAGCAGAAGCAGGAGAAGCAGAAGCAGAAGAAAAAGAATATGCAGAAGAAGCAGAAGCAGAAGCAGGGGGAGAATCAGAAGAAGGATAAGGAGAAGGACCAGCAGAAGGAGAAGCAGAAGCAGAATGAGAAGCAGAAACAGAAGGAGAACAAGAAGGAGAAGCAGGAAAATCAGAAGAAGCAGAAGTAGAAGCAGAAAGAGAAGGAGAAGAAGGAGAAGCAGAAGTAGCATCAGAAGAAACAGAAGAAGAAGAAGCAGAAGAAACAGAAGCAAAAGAAACAGAAGAAGGAGAAGAGCAGAAGCAGAAGCAGAAGGAGGAGCAGAAGCAGAAGGAGAAGCAGAAGGAGAAGCAGGAGAAGCAGAAGAAGCAGGAGAAGCAGAAGCAGAAGAAACAGGCGAAGCCGAAGAAGCAGAATCATAATCTGAAGCAGAATGAGAAACAGAAGAAGCACAATCTGAAGCAGAAGCAGAAGAAACACTAAGAGTAGAATAAGCAGAAGCAGAAGCACCAGGAGAAGCAGAAGAAGAAGAAGGAGAAGGCGAAAGAGAAGGATTAGGAGTAGGAGAAGCAAAAGGATAAGCAGAAGCAGCAAGAGACGCAGAATGAGAAGCAGCACGAGAAGTAGGAGAAGCAGGAGAAGCAGAAGCAGGAGAAGCAGAAGAAACAGAAGACGCAGAAGCAGAATGAGAAGCAGAAGGAGAAATTGAAGCAGAAGCAGAAGCAGAAGGAGAAGCAGAAGCAGGAGAAGCAGAAAGAGAAGCAGAACGAGAAGCAGGAGAAGCAGAAGAAGATGCATAAGGAGAAGCAGGAGAAGCAGAAGGAGCAGAAGCAGAAGGAGAAGTAGAAGTAGGAGAAGGAGAAGGAAGAGTCGCAGAAGCAATAGGAGAAGCAGAAGGAGAAGCAGAAGCAGAATGAGAAGCAGAAAGAGAAGCAGTAGAAGCAGAAGAAGCAGGAAAAGAAGAAGAATAAGAAAGAGAAGAAGAAGAAGAAGAAGAAGAAGAAGAAGAAGAAGAAGAAGAAGAAGAAGAAGAAGAAGAAGAAGAAGAAGAAGAAGAAGAAGAAGAAGAAGAAGAAGAACAAGAAGCAGAAGGAGCAGAAGCAGGAGAAGCAGAAGCAGTAGAAAAAGAATAAGCATAAGAAGAAGAATCAGAGGGAGAAGCAGAAGAAGGAGAAGGAGCAGCAGAAAGAGAAGTAGAAGGAGAATCAGAAGGAGAAGCAGAAGAAGGAGTAGCAGAAGCAGAAGAAGCAGCAGAAGGAGAAGCAGAAGCAGAAGATGCAGAACGAGAAGCAGGAGAAGCAGAAGAAGCAGAAGCGGAAGGAGAAGCAGAAGAAGGAGAAGAAGAAGGAGAAGGAAGGGCAGCAGAAGCAATAGGAGAAGCAGAAGGAGAAGCAGAATGAGAAGCAGTAGAAGCAGAAGAAGCAGGGATAGCAGATTCAGAAGAAAGAGAAGAAGAAGAAGAAGAAGAAGAAGAAGAAGAAGAAGAAGAAGAAGAAGATGAGGAATAAGAGAGAGAGAGAGAGAGAGAGAGGAGAAGAATATGCTTCATCATAAGGAGGAGCATAAGGAGAAGCAGTAGTTTCAGAAGCAGGAGAAGCAGAAGCAGAAGAAAAAGATTAAGCATAGGAAGCAGAAGGAGAACAAGAAGGAGA
>NW_012299023.1:0-3856 GCF_000151885.1 Dipodomys ordii | reverse complement strand
TTCTTTTTCTTCTTCTTCTTCTTCTTCTTCTTCTTCTTCTTCTTCTTCTTCTTCTTCTTCTTCTTCTTCTTCTCCTCCTCCTTCCATTTCTCCTTCGTCTTCTTCATCTTCTTCTTCTTCTTCTTCTTCTTCTTCTGCTTCTTATGCTTCTACTGCTTCTTCTTCTGCTTCTGCTTCTTCTGCTTCTAATTCTCTTTCTGCTTCTGCTTCTCCTGCTTGTTTTTCTGCTTCTTCTTCTGCTTCTCCTTCTGCTGCTTCTTCTACTTCTCCTTCTGCTTCTCTTTTTGCTTCTCCTTCTGCTTCTGCTTCTTCTGTTTCTCCTGCCTGAATTTCTGGTTCTACTTCTTCTGCTGCTTCTGCTTCCTCTTCTACTTCTGCTTCTGTTTCTGCTTCTTCTGCTTATACTCTTTCGGCTTCTCCTGCTTCTGCTTATTGTGCTTCTTCTTTTTCTTTTTCTGCTTCTCATTCCTCTTCTGCTTCTCATTCTGCTTCTTCTTATCCTCCTTCTCCTACTTCTGCTTCTCCTTTCAGCTTCTTCTTCTTCTTCTTCTCCTGCTTCTCCTTCTGCATCTCCTTCTGCTTGTGCTTGTCCTTATGCTTCTTCTTCTGCTTCTGCTTCTCCTTCTCCTTCTCCTTCTTTCGCTTCTACTTTTCCTTCTGCTTCTTCTGCTTTTCCTGCTTCTCCTTCTGCTTCTGCTTCTTCTGTTTCTCCTGCTTCTCCTTCTGCATCTTCTTCTACTTCTGCTTCTCCTTCTCCTTCCTCTGCTTCTCCTTCTGATTCTCCTTGTGCTTTTTCTTCTTCTGCTTTACCAGCCTCTCTTTCTGCTTCTCCTTCTGCTTCTCCTTCTGTTTCTCCTTCTCCTTCTTGTTCTTCTGCTTTTCCTTCTGCTACAACGGCTACTGTTTCTACTTCTTCTGTTTCTTCTGCTTCTCCTTCTGCTTTTGATTCTCTTTCTGCTTCTGCTTCTCCTTCTGCTTCTCCAGATTCTGCTTCTTCTCCTTCTCCTGCTTCTCCTTCTGCTTCAGGTTCTGCTTCTGCTTCTTCGGATTCTTATGCTTCTGCTTCTCCTGCTTCTGCTTCTTCTGCTTCACCTCCTTCTCTTTCTGCTTCTCCTTCTGTTTCTGCTTCTCCTTCTGCTTCTGCTTCTTGTCCTTCTCCTGTTTCTTCTGCTTCTGCTTCTCCTGATGCTGCATCTCCTGCTTCTTCTGCTGCTCTTTCTGCTTCTCATGCTGCTTTTCCTTCTCCTGCTCCTTCTTCTGCTTCTCTTTCTGCTTCTCCTTCTGTTTCTCAATCACCTTCTCGTTCTCTGCTTTTCCTTCTGCTTTTCCTGCTTCTGCATCTTCTGCAACAGTCTCTGCTTCTTCTGTTTCTTCTGCTTCTCCTCCTCTTCTCCTTCTGCTTATGCTTCTCTATCTGCTTCTGCTTCTCCTTCTGCTTCTCCAGATTCTGCTTCTTCTGCTTCTCCTGCTTCTCTTTCTGCTTCAGGTTCTGCTTCTGCTTCTTCGGCTTCTTCTGCTTCTGCTTCTCCTGCTGCTGCTTCTTCTGCTTCTCCTGCTTCTCTTTCTGCTTTTCCTTCTGTTTCTGCTACTCCTTCTGATTCTGCTTCTTCTCCTTCTTCTGTTTCTTCTGCTTCTCCTGCTTCTGCTTCTCCTGCTTCTCGTTCTGCTTCTCTTTCTGCTTCTCCTTCCCCTTCTCCTGCTTCTCCTTCTGCTTCTCCTTCTGCTTCTGCTTCTGCTTCAATTTCTCCTTCTGCTTCTCATTCTGCTTCTGCGTCTTCTGTTTCTTCTGCTTCTCCTGCTTCTGCTTCTCCTGCTTCTCCTACTTCTCGTGCTGCTTCTCCTTCTGCGTCTCTTTTTGCTTCTGCTTATCCTTTTGCTTCTCCTACTCCTAATCCTTCTCTTTCGCCTTCTCCTTCTCCTTCTTCTGCTTCTCCTGCTTCTCCTTCTGCATCTTCTTCTGCATCTGCTTCTGCTGCTTCTTCTCCTTTTGCTTCTTCGTCTTCTTCTGCTTCTATTTCTGCTTCTCCTTCTGTTTCTGCTTCTCTTTCTGCTTCTGCTTCTTAACCTTCTTCTATTTCTTCTGATTCTGCTTCTCCTGCTTCTGCTTCTCCTGCTTCTCCTTCTGTTTCTCTTTATGCTTCTCCTTCTGCTTCTCCTTCTTCTGCTTCTACTACTGCTTCTGCTTCTGCTTCTCCTTCTGCATCTTCTTCTGTTTCAATTTCTCCTTCTTCTGCCTTTCATTATGCTTCTGCTTTTCCTGCTTCTGCTCCTTCTGCTTCTCCTTCTCCTTCTCTTTCTGCTTCTGCTTATCCTTCTGTTTCTCCTACTCCTAATCCTTCTCTTTCTCCTTCTTCTTCTTCTGCTTCTCCTGCTGCTTCTTCTTCTGCTTCTTCTGCTTTTTCTGTTTCTTCTTCTTCTGCTTCAGCTTTTGCTTCTTCTACTTCTCCTTCTGCTTCTGCTTCTCCTTCTGCTTCTGCTTCTGTTCTTCTCCTTCTTCTGTTTCTTCTGCTTCTGCTTCTCCTGCTTCTTCTTCTTCTGCTTTTCCTACTTCTCCTTCTTCTTCTCCATCTCATTCTCCTTCTCCTTCAATTTCTCCTTCTTGTGCTTCTCATTCTTCTTCTGCTTCTGCTTCTCCTGCTTCTGCTTCTTCTGTTTCTCCTTCTGCTTCTCCTTCTGCTTCTCTTTCTGCTTCTTATTCTGCTTCTGCTCCTCCTACTCCTAATCCTTCTCTTTCTCCTTCTTCTTCTTCTGCTTCTCGTTCTGCTTCTGCTTCTTCTGCTTGTTCTGTTTCTTCTGCTTCTGCTTTTCCAGCATCTACTGCTTCTGCTTCTCCTTCTGCTTCAGGTTCTCCTTCTGGTTCTTGGGCTTCTTCTGTTTCTTCTGCTTCTGCTTCTCCTGCTACTGCTTCTTCTGCTTCTCTTTCTGCTTCTCCTTCTGCTTCTGCTTCAATTTCTCCTTCTGCTTCTCATTCTGCTTCTGCGTCTTCTGTTTCTTCTGCTTCTCCTGCTTCTGCTTCTCCTGCTTCTCCTACTTGTCTTGCTGCTTCTCCTTCTGCGTCTCTTTCTGCTTCTGCTTATCCTTTTGCTTCTCCTACTCCTAATCCTTCTCTTTCGCCTTCTCCTTCTTCTTCTTCTGCTTCTCCTTGTGCTTCTGCTTCTGCTTATTCTACTGTTTCTGTTTCTTCTGCTTCTGCAACAGATTGTGCTTCTTCTGTTTCTCCTTCTGCTTCTGACTCTGCTTCTGCTTCTTCGGCTTCTCCTGTTTCTTTTGCTTCTGCTTCTCCTGCTTCTTCTGCTTCTCCTGCTTCTCTTTCTGCTTCCCCTTCGCTTCTGCTTCTCCTTCTGCTTCTGCTTCTGCTCTTCTCCTTCTTCTGTTTCCTTTGCTTCTGTTTCTTCTTCTTCTTCTTCTTCTTCTTCTTCTTCTTCTTCTTCTTCTTCTTCTTCTTCTTCTTCTTCTTCTTCTTCTTCTTCTTCTTCTTCTTCTGTTTCTTCTGATTCTACTTCTGCTTCTCCTTCTTCTCCTCTTTCTGCTTCTACTCCTGCTTCTTCTGATTCTCCTTCTTGTTCTCCTTCTGTTTCTGCTTCTCTTTCTGCTTCTGCTTCTCCTTCTGCTGCTCCTTCTCCTTCTCCTTCTTCTGCTTCTCCCACTGCTTCTGCTTCTGTTTCTTTTGCTTATTCTTATTCTTCTGCTTCTGCTTCTCCTGCTTCTGCTTCTACTGCTTCTCCTTATGCTTCTCCTTATGCTTCTACTTATGCTGCTGCTTCTTCTTCTTCTTCCACTTCTTCTTCTTCTTTTTCTTCTTCTTCTTCTTCTCAAAAAAATCTGCTTCTGCTTTTCCTGCCTCTTCTGCTTCTAC